>NC_083718.1:38287957-38402822 GCF_028564815.1 Eubalaena glacialis
GGTGCTCAGAGCTGCCTGAAAAAGGGTCCTGTTGCCCGTCTTGTACTCACCGTAGGAGTTCCCGGGGAGGCAAAGTGAGGAAGAGTGAGTTTTCTCGCAAGAACGAGGGGGTGTGGGCAGTTCCTCGCTAGGAGCTCATCCCAAAGCCTTCTTGGCTAGTGGTTCGGAAACCTGCCCGCATGCTGCCAAAGGAAAGTCCTCGAGAGCCGTGAAAAGTGTTGGGAGTGCAGCTCTGTCTGAGAAGCCTTAGTGAAGGTACTGCTTTAACACTGGTAGGCCTCTCAGGACTGCAGGGTCTCTCGCGCCTGGACCCAGGTCATGGAAGAACACGGTGTACCCAAAGTGTCAACTGCGGCTTCTGAGTGAGCTCCAGCCACATGGGTCGTTGGCCTCCACTCTGTGCATGCAGAGGGCAGGGCAACACACGGCCTGCTCCGGCGGAGAGCCAGACCTCCACCTCTGGAAACCAGTCTTGGTAACAGAGTGGGGGCCGGTGTCATGAGCAATGCATGTCACACTCCCGGCTTAGATATTAGCTGCCCTGAATCATATCCGGAGAGTAACATTGATTGTATGAACTCAAAGCTGACGACCCTTCACCTCAAGCAGAAATGTGACTTTACAACCAGTCTGATATGATGGACCCCTCTCCCGAAGCACTGCTGGGCGATTGAAAGTTCCAAAGTCGACATCGCCTGACTGAGGCACTGTGGTGACTAGGCACGTCACCTCGCGCAGAACCTCTGCTTACAAAAGGGTCCTCACAGGAGCGCCTAGTGTGTCGCATGGCTCTCTCGTAGCTGGGCAGAAGGTGCTGCTCCACAGGCTGGCTTTGCACGTAGAAACTGGATCCTGAGGGCTAAAGCATTCTTTGCCCCTTTGGAAGCAGGAGGCTTGGGGCGAGAAAACTGAACGAAAGGCACGGGGTGGCGCCCATGTTGGACACCCTGCAGGAATTGCCCGGGAGGACGAGTGAGTTTTCTCGAAAGAAACAGTGCGCCTGCCGTTCCTTGCCAGGAGCTCATGCAGCAGACTGCTTCAGCTAAGGCGAATGTCGACTGAGCGGCACACTCAAAGTAAGGGGCAGTGTTTCCATCAGCAAAGTTGGTGGTCACAAGTAGACCCGAGGCTTTCACCACTGAAGTGCTGTAATGCTGGTGTGCCTTTCACATATCTGAGGACGCTCACGTCTGCACCAGTTTCCGAGGAAAATCACTGTGTACCCAAAGTGTCACCTGTGCCTTCTGAGCAACCTCATGCCTCATGATGGTCTTTGGGCTCTACTGTTGGTATGCAGAAGGCCAGGCAGCAATGTGTTTCCTCCATCGGGGAGCCAGATAGCCACAGCATGGAAGAATCCTCAGGACGAGTTTTCTCCCTGGTCTTCTGGGCAATGCAAGGGGACCCCAGTTTGTAAACCTGAGCTGCACTGGAACAAACACCGCCATGGCAAGTGTTCTCAGAATTCATAGCTGACGTCTTCCCCTCGCATGCATCACGTCGACTTCAGATCCAGCTGGAGACATGTGCTCTCAGCCTTTGAAGACTGTCAGGCCTTTGCAAGATCCACGGTGATGTAGGTGAAACTAGATCATTCACTGGCTCACACCATTCACCTCAGGAGGACTCCTGCTTGCCAAAGTGTTTTCATGGAAGGGCACATGTGTGTGGCATGTCTCTTTCACCTGCTTGTGGACTTCAGGTACATGAGCTAGGTGTCAACCGTGAAAGTGGAGAGGGACGGGAACAGCACAATTTGCCCCAGTGACAAAGCAGAGAGATGTGTCCTCAGAGCTGCCTGAGAAACAGTCCTGTTGCCGGTCTTCTATTCACCCCAGGATTACCCTGAGAGGTAACCTGAGGCCGAGTGAATTTTCTTGGAAGAACCGGAGTGCGTGCCGTTCCTTGCTAGGTTCTCATCCCAAAGCCTTCTTGGCTAGTCATAAGGAAACTTGCCCGCGTGTTGCAAGGAAAGTCCGTGTTTTGGATGATCAGTGCTTCATGAAAAGCACTGTGGTCGCCAACTTTCTCAACCCTGCAGGAATACCCGGGGAGGAACGGAGACTTTGCCCAAAGAAACAGAGTGCTTGCAATGCCTTGCTAGGAGCACATCCAGCACAGGACTTTATCTATGGCGAATGTCAGCCGAGCGCCAGAGTCAAAGTAAGGTGCAGTGTTTCCACCAGCAGAGTCGCAGTCAGCAGTTTCAAAGAGGCCTTCCCCACTAAAGTGCTGTAAATGCGGGTGTGCCTTTCAAAGTCTGAGGATGCGAGCGTCTGCACCGTATTCCAAGGAAGGTCCCTGTGTACCAAAAGTGGCATCTGTGCCTGCTGAGCACCATCCAGCCACATGGGTCTTTGGACTCTACTGTTTTGTATGCAGGAGGCTGGGCAACAACGTTTTTCCTCCATGGGAGAGCTAGATTTGGAGAGCTTGGAGGAAGCCTGAAGAACACGTTGATACCGGGGCTTCTGGGCAATGCAAGGGGGCCTCATTTTGTAACCCTGAGCTGCTTTTGGAAAACCACCGTGCTTACACGGTGAGTTCTCGGACTTCATACCTGACCTCTTGCTCCCTGAAGCAGCACCAGGACTTTACCTCTAGAGGGAGAAATAGGCAGTCGTCCTCTGAAGGTGGCTAGGCCTTCGGGAGATGTACCATGACCTAGGCGAAACGAAGGCGTTCACTGGCTCGCGCAATTTACTTCAGGAGGAACACTGGCTTTCCAAAGCGCTTTCAGCGAAGAAGTACAGTATGTGACACGGGCCTCCTTTGGTTCCCGGAACGTCAACTACATGAGCTGTGTGGCAACCGTGAAAAGGAGGCCGGACGAGAAAAGCGAAATCTGTCCCGTTGGCAACCCGGAGAGCTGGGTGCTCAGAGCTGCCTGAAAAAGGGTCCTGTTGCCCGTCTTGTACTCACCGTAGGAGTTCCCGGGGAGGCAAAGTGAGGAAGAGTGAGTTTTCTCGCAAGAACGAGGGGGTGTGGGCAGTTCCTCGCTAGGAGCTCATCCCAAAGCCTTCTTGGCTAGTGGTTCGGAAACCTGCCCGCATGCTGCCAAAGGAAAGTCCTCGAGAGCCGTGAAAAGTGTTGGGAGTGCAGCTCTGTCTGAGAAGCCTTAGTGAAGGTACTGCTTTAACACTGGTAGGCCTCTCAGGACTGCAGGGTCTCTCGCGCCTGGACCCAGGTCATGGAAGAACACGGTGTACCCAAAGTGTCAACTGCGGCTTCTGAGTGAGCTCCAGCCACATGGGTCGTTGGCCTCCACTCTGTGCATGCAGAGGGCAGGGCAACACACGGCCTGCTCCGGCGGAGAGCCAGACCTCCACCTCTGGAAACCAGTCTTGGTAACAGAGTGGGGGCCGGTGTCATGAGCAATGCATGTCACACTCCCGGCTTAGATATTAGCTGCCCTGAATCATATCCGGAGAGTAACATTGATTGTATGAACTCAAAGCTGACGACCCTTCACCTCAAGCAGAAATGTGACTTTACAACCAGTCTGATATGATGGACCCCTCTCCCGAAGCACTGCTGGGCGATTGAAAGTTCCAAAGTCGACATCGCCTGACTGAGGCACTGTGGTGACTAGGCACGTCACCTCGCGCAGAACCTCTGCTTACAAAAGGGTCCTCACAGGAGCGCCTAGTGTGTCGCATGGCTCTCTCGTAGCTGGGCAGAAGGTGCTGCTCCACGGGCTGGCTTTGCACGTAGAAACTGGATCCTGAGGGCTAAAGCATTCTTTGCCCCTTTGGAAGCAGGAGGCTTGGGGCGAGAAAACTGAACGAAAGGCACGGGGTGGCGCCCATGTTGGACACCCTGCAGGAATTGCCCGGGAGGACGAGTGAGTTTTCTCGAAAGAAACAGTGCGCCTGCCGTTCCTTGCCAGGAGCTCATGCAGCAGACTGCTTCAGCTAAGGCGAATGTCGACTGAGCGGCATACTCAAAGTAAGGGGCAGTGTTTCCATCAGCAAAGTTGGTGGTCACAAGTAGACCCGAGGCTTTCACCACTGAAGTGCTGTAATGCTGGTGTGCCTTTCACATATCTGAGGACGCTCACGTCTGCACCAGTTTCCGAGGAAAATCACTGTGTACCCAAAGTGTCATCTGTGCCTTCTGAGCAACCTCATGCCTCATGATGGTCTTTGGGCTCTACTGTTGGTATGCAGAAGGCCAGGCAGCAATGTGTTTCCTCCATCGGGGAGCCAGATAGCCACAGCATGGAAGAATCCTCAGGACGAGTTTTCTCCCTGGTCTTCTGGGCAATGCAAGGGGACCCCAGTTTGTAAACCTGAGCTGCACTGGAACAAACACCGCCATGGCAAGTGTTCTCAGAATTCATAGCTGACGTCTTCCCCTCGCATGCATCACGTCGACTTCAGATCCAGCTGGAGACATGTGCTCTCAGCCTTTGAAGACTGTCAGGCCTTTGCAAGATCCACGGTGATGTAGGTGAAACTAGATCATTCACTGGCTCACACCATTCACCTCAGGAGGACTCCTGCTTGCCAAAGTGTTTTCATGGAAGGGCACATGTGTGTGGCATGTCTCTTTCACCTGCTTGTGGACTTCAGGTACATGAGCTAGGTGTCAACCGTGAAAGTGGAGAGGGACGGGAACAGCACAATTTGCCCCAGTGACAAAGCAGAGAGATGTGTCCTCAGAGCTGCCTGAGAAACAGTCCTGTTGCCGGTCTTCTATTCACCCCAGGATTACCCTGAGAGGTAACCTGAGGCCGAGTGAATTTTCTTGGAAGAACCGGAGTGCGTGCCGTTCCTTGCTAGGTTCTCATCCCAAAGCCTTCTTGGCTAGTCATAAGGAAACTTGCCCGCGTGTTGCAAGGAAAGTCCGTGTTTTGGATGATCAGTGCTTCATGAAAAGCACTGTGGTCGCCAACTTTCTCAACCCTGCAGGAATACCCGGGGAGGAACGGAGACTTTGCCCAAAGAAACAGAGTGCTTGCAATGCCTTGCTAGGAGCACATCCAGCACAGGACTTTATCTATGGCGAATGTCAGCCGAGCGCCAGAGTCAAAGTAAGGTGCAGTGTTTCCACCAGCAGAGTCGCAGTCAGCAGTTTCAAAGAGGCCTTCCCCACTAAAGTGCTGTAAATGCGGGTGTGCCTTTCAAAGTCTGAGGATGCGAGCGTCTGCACCGTATTCCAAGGAAGGTCCCTGTGTACCAAAAGTGGCATCTGTGCCTGCTGAGCACCATCCAGCCACATGGGTCTTTGGACTCTACTGTTTTGTATGCAGGAGGCTGGGCAACAACGTTTTTCCTCCATGGGAGAGCTAGATTTGGAGAGCTTGGAGGAAGCCTGAAGAACACGTTGATACCGGGGCTTCTGGGCAATGCAAGGGGGCCTCATTTTGTAACCCTGAGCTGCTTTTGGAAAACCACCGTGCTTACACGGTGAGTTCTCGGACTTCATACCTGACCTCTTGCTCCCTGAAGCAGCACCAGGACTTTACCTCTAGAGGGAGAAATAGGCAGTCGTCCTCTGAAGGTGGCTAGGCCTTCGGGAGATGTACCATGACCTAGGCGAAACGAAGGCGTTCACTGGCTCGCGCAATTTACTTCAGGAGGAACACTGGCTTTCCAAAGCGCTTTCAGCGAAGAAGTACAGTATGTGACACGGGCCTCCTTTGGTTCCCGGAACGTCAACTACATGAGCTGTGTGGCAACCGTGAAAAGGAGGCCGGACGAGAAAAGCGAAATCTGTCCCGTTGGCAACCCGGAGAGCTGGGTGCTCAGAGCTGCCTGAAAAAGGGTCCTGTTGCCCGTCTTGTACTCACCGTAGGAGTTCCCGGGGAGGCAAAGTGAGGAAGAGTGAGTTTTCTCGCAAGAACGAGGGGGTGTGTGCAGTTCCTCGCTAGGAGCTCATCCCAAAGCCTTCTTGGCTAGTGGTTCGGAAACCTGCCCGCATGCTGCCAAAGGAAAGTCCTCGAGAGCCGTGAAAAGTGTTGGGAGTGCAGCTCTGTCTGAGAAGCCTTAGTGAAGGTACTGCTTTAACACTGGTAGGCCTCTCAGGACTGCAGGGTCTCTCGCGCCTGGACCCAGGTCATGGAAGAACACGGTGTACCCAAAGTGTCAACTGCGGCTTCTGAGTGAGCTCCAGCCACATGGGTCGTTGGCCTCCACTCTGTGCATGCAGAGGGCAGGGCAACACACGGCCTGCTCCGGCGGAGAGCCAGACCTCCACCTCTGGAAACCAGTCTTGGTAACAGAGTGGGGGCCGGTGTCATGAGCAATGCATGTCACACTCCCGGCTTAGATATTAGCTGCCCGGAATCATATCCGGAGAGTAACATTGATTGTATGAACTCAAAGCTGACGACCCTTCACCTCAAGCAGAAATGTGACTTTACAACCAGTCTGATATGATGGACCCCTCTCCCGAAGCACTGCTGGGCGATTGAAAGTTCCAAAGTCGACATCGCCTGACTGAAGCACTGTGGTGACTAGGCACGTCACCTCGCGCAGAACCTCTGCTTACAAAAGGGTCCTCACAGGAGCGCCTAGTGTGTCGCATGGCTCTCTCGTAGCTGGGCAGAAGGTGCTGCTCCACAGGCTGGCTTTGCACGTAGAAACTGGATCCTGAGGGCTAAAGCATTCTTTGCCCCTTTGGAAGCAGGAGGCTTGGGGCGAGAAAACTGAACGAAAGGCACGGGGTGGCGCCCATGTTGGACACCCTGCAGGAATTGCCCGGGAGGAAGAGTGAGTTTTCTCGAAAGAAACAGTGCGCCTGCCGTTCCTTGCCAGGAGCTCATGCAGCAGACTGCTTCAGCTAAGGCGAATGTCGACTGAGCGGCACACTCAAAGTAAGGGGCAGTGTTTCCATCAGCAAAGTTGGTGGTCACAAGTAGACCCGAGGCTTTCACCACTGAAGTGCTGTAATGCTGGTGTGCCTTTCACATATCTGAGGACGCTCACGTCTGCACCAGTTTCCGAGGAAAATCACTGTGTACCCAAAGTGTCATCTGTGCCTTCTGAGCAACCTCATGCCTCATGATGGTCTTTGGGCTCTACTGTTGGTATGCAGAAGGCCAGGCAGCAATGTGTTTCCTCCATCGGGGAGCCAGATAGCCACAGCATGGAAGAATCCTCAGGACGAGTTTTCTCCCTGGTCTTCTGGGCAATGCAAGGGGACCCCAGTTTGTAAACCTGAGCTGCACTGGAACAAACACCGCCATGGCAAGTGTTCTCAGAATTCATAGCTGACGTCTTCCCCTCGCATGCATCACGTCGACTTCAGATCCAGCTGGAGACATGTGCTCTCAGCCTTTGAAGACTGTCAGGCCTTTGCAAGATCCACGGTGATGTAGGTGAAACTAGATCATTCACTGGCTCACACCATTCACCTCAGGAGGACTCCTGCTTGCCAAAGTGTTTTCATGGAAGGGCACATGTGTGTGGCATGTCTCTTTCACCTGCTTGTGGACTTCAGGTACATGAGCTAGGTGTCAACCGTGAAAGTGGAGAGGGACGGGAACAGCACAATTTGCCCCAGTGACAAAGCAGAGAGATGTGTCCTCAGAGCTGCCTGAGAAACAGTCCTGTTGCCGGTCTTCTATTCACCCCAGGATTACCCTGAGAGGTAACCTGAGGCCGAGTGAATTTTCTTGGAAGAACCGGAGTGCGTGCCGTTCCTTGCTAGGTTCTCATCCCAAAGCCTTCTTGGCTAGTCATAAGGAAACTTGCCCGCGTGTTGCAAGGAAAGTCCGTGTTTTGGATGATCAGTGCTTCATGAAAAGCACTGTGGTCGCCAACTTTCTCAACCCTGCAGGAATACCCGGGGAGGAACGGAGACTTTGCCCAAAGAAACAGAGTGCTTGCAATGCCTTGCTAGGAGCACATCCAGCACAGGACTTTATCTATGGCGAATGTCAGCCGAGCGCCAGAGTCAAAGTAAGGTGCAGTGTTTCCACCAGCAGAGTCGCAGTCAGCAGTTTCAAAGAGGCCTTCCCCACTAAAGTGCTGTAAATGCGGGTGTGCCTTTCAAAGTCTGAGGATGCGAGCGTCTGCACCGTATTCCAAGGAAGGTCCCTGTGTACCAAAAGTGGCATCTGTGCCTGCTGAGCACCATCCAGCCACATGGGTCTTTGGACTCTACTGTTTTGTATGCAGGAGGCTGGGCAACAACGTTTTTCCTCCATGGGAGAGCTAGATTTGGAGAGCTTAGAGGAAGCCTGAAGAACACGTTGATACCGGGGCTTCTGGGCAATGCAAGGGGGCCTCATTTTGTAACCCTGAGCTGCTTTTGGAAAACCACCGTGCTTACACGGTGAGTTCTCGGACTTCATACCTGACCTCTTGCTCCCTGAAGCAGCACCAGGACTTTACCTCTAGAGGGAGAAATAGGCAGTGGTCCTCTGAAGGTGGCTAGGCCTTCGGGAGATGTACCATGACCTAGGCGAAACGAAGGCGTTCACTGGCTCGCGCAATTTACTTCAGGAGGAACACTGGCTTTCCAAAGCGCTTTCAGCGAAGAAGTACAGTATGTGACACGGGCCTCCTTTGGTTCCCGGAACGTCAACTACATGAGCTGTGTGGCAACCGTGAAAAGGAGGCCGGACGAGAAAAGCGAAATCTGTCCCGTTGGCAACCCGGAGAGCTGGGTGCTCAGAGCTGCCTGAAAAAGGGTCCTGTTGCCCGTCTTGTACTCACCGTAGGAGTTCCCGGGGAGGCAAAGTGAGGAAGAGTGAGTTTTCTCGCAAGAACGAGGGGGTGTGGGCAGTTCCTCGCTAGGAGCTCATCCCAAAGCCTTCTTGGCTAGTGGTTCGGAAACCTGCCCGCATGCTGCCAAAGGAAAGTCCTCGAGAGCCGTGAAAAGTGTTGGGAGTGCAGCTCTGTCTGAGAAGCCTTAGTGAAGGTACTGCTTTAACACTGGTAGGCCTCTCAGGACTGCAGGGTCTCTCGCGCCTGGACCCAGGTCATGGAAGAACACGGTGTACCCAAAGTGTCAACTGCGGCTTCTGAGTGAGCTCCAGCCACATGGGTCGTTGGCCTCCACTCTGTGCATGCAGAGGGCAGGGCAACACACGGCCTGCTCCGGCGGAGAGCCAGACCTCCACCTCTGGAAACCAGTCTTGGTAACAGAGTGGGGGCCGGTGTCATGAGCAATGCATGTCACACTCCCGGCTTAGATATTAGCTGCCCGGAATCATATCCGGAGAGTAACATTGATTGTATGAACTCAAAGCTGACGACCCTTCACCTCAAGCAGAAATGTGACTTTACAACCAGTCTGATATGATGGACCCCTCTCCCGAAGCACTGCTGGGCGATTGAAAGTTCCAAAGTCGACATCGCCTGACTGAAGCACTGTGGTGACTAGGCACGTCACCTCGCGCAGAACCTCTGCTTACAAAAGGGTCCTCACAGGAGCGCCTAGTGTGTCGCATGGCTCTCTCGTAGCTGGGCAGAAGGTGCTGCTCCACGGGCTGGCTTTGCACGTAGAAACTGGATCCTGAGGGCTAAAGCATTCTTTGCCCCTTTGGAAGCAGGAGGCTTGGGGCGAGAAAACTGAACGAAAGGCACGGGGTGGCGCCCATGTTGGACACCCTGCAGGAATTGCCCGGGAGGACGAGTGAGTTTTCTCGAAAGAAACAGTGCGCCTGCCGTTCCTTGCCAGGAGCTCATGCAGCAGACTGCTTCAGCTAAGGCGAATGTCGACTGAGCGGCACACTCAAAGTAAGGGGCAGTGTTTCCATCAGCAAAGTTGGTGGTCACAAGTAGACCCGAGGCTTTCACCACTGAAGTGCTGTAATGCTGGTGTGCCTTTCACATATCTGAGGACGCTCACGTCTGCACCAGTTTCCGAGGAAAATCACTGTGTACCCAAAGTGTCATCTGTGCCTTCTGAGCAACCTCATGCCTCATGATGGTCTTTGGGCTCTACTGTTGGTATGCAGAAGGCCAGGCAGCAATGTGTTTCCTCCATCAGGGAGCCAGATAGCCACAGCATGGAAGAATCCTCAGGACGAGTTTTCTCCCTGGTCTTCTGGGCAATGCAAGGGGACCCCAGTTTGTAAACCTGAGCTGCACTGGAACAAACACCGCCATGGCAAGTGTTCTCAGAATTCATAGCTGACGTCTTCCCCTCGCATGCATCACGTCGACTTCAGATCCAGCTGGAGACATGTGCTCTCAGCCTTTGAAGACTGTCAGGCCTTTGCAAGATCCACGGTGATGTAGGTGAAACTAGATCATTCACTGGCTCACACCATTCACCTCAGGAGGACTCCTGCTTGCCAAAGTGTTTTCATGGAAGGGCACATGTGTGTGGCATGTCTCTTTCACCTGCTTGTGGACTTCAGGTACATGAGCTAGGTGTCAACCGTGAAAGTGGAGAGGGACGGGAACAGCACAATTTGCCCCAGTGACAAAGCAGAGAGATGTGTCCTCAGAGCTGCCTGAGAAACAGTCCTGTTGCCGGTCTTCTATTCACCCCAGGATTACCCTGAGAGGTAACCTGAGGCCGAGTGAATTTTCTTGGAAGAACCGGAGTGCGTGCCGTTCCTTGCTAGGTTCTCATCCCAAAGCCTTCTTGGCTAGTCATAAGGAAACTTGCCCGCGTGTTGCAAGGAAAGTCCGTGTTTTGGATGATCAGTGCTTCATGAAAAGCACTGTGGTCGCCAACTTTCTCAACCCTGCAGGAATACCCGGGGAGGAACGGAGACTTTGCCCAAAGAAACAGAGTGCTTGCAATGCCTTGCTAGGAGCACATCCAGCACAGGACTTTATCTATGGCGAATGTCAGCCGAGCGCCAGAGT
This sequence comes from Eubalaena glacialis, assembly GCF_028564815.1. Lineage (NCBI taxonomy): Eukaryota > Metazoa > Chordata > Mammalia > Artiodactyla > Balaenidae > Eubalaena > Eubalaena glacialis. The sequence continues at coordinate 38,298,733 of NC_083718.1, forward strand.
CAAAGTAAGGTGCAGTGTTTCCACCAGCAGAGTCGCAGTCAGCAGTTTCAAAGAGGCCTTCCCCACTAAAGTGCTGTAAATGCGGGTGTGCCTTTCAAAGTCTGAGGATGCGAGCGTCTGCACCGTATTCCAAGGAAGGTCCCTGTGTACCAAAAGTGGCATCTGTGCCTGCTGAGCACCATCCAGCCACATGGGTCTTTGGACTCTACTGTTTTGTATGCAGGAGGCTGGGCAACAACGTTTTTCCTCCATGGGAGAGCTAGATTTGGAGAGCTTGGAGGAAGCCTGAAGAACACGTTGATACCGGGGCTTCTGGGCAATGCAAGGGGGCCTCATTTTGTAACCCTGAGCTGCTTTTGGAAAACCACCGTGCTTACACGGTGAGTTCTCGGACTTCATACCTGACCTCTTGCTCCCTGAAGCAGCACCAGGACTTTACCTCTAGAGGGAGAAATAGGCAGTCGTCCTCTGAAGGTGGCTAGGCCTTCGGGAGATGTACCATGACCTAGGCGAAACGAAGGCGTTCACTGGCTCGCGCAATTTACTTCAGGAGGAACACTGGCTTTCCAAAGCGCTTTCAGCGAAGAAGTACAGTATGTGACACGGGCCTCCTTTGGTTCCCGGAACGTCAACTACATGAGCTGTGTGGCAACCGTGAAAAGGAGGCCGGACGAGAAAAGCGAAATCTGTCCCGTTGGCAACCCGGAGAGCTGGGTGCTCAGAGCTGCCTGAAAAAGGGTCCTGTTGCCCGTCTTGTACTCACCGTAGGAGTTCCCGGGGAGGCAAAGTGAGGAAGAGTGAGTTTTCTCGCAAGAACGAGGGGGTGTGGGCAGTTCCTCGCTAGGAGCTCATCCCAAAGCCTTCTTGGCTAGTGGTTCGGAAACCTGCCCGCATGCTGCCAAAGGAAAGTCCTCGAGAGCCGTGAAAAGTGTTGGGAGTGCAGCTCTGTCTGAGAAGCCTTAGTGAAGGTACTGCTTTAACACTGGTAGGCCTCTCAGGACTGCAGGGTCTCTCGCGCCTGGACCCAGGTCATGGAAGAACACGGTGTACCCAAAGTGTCAACTGCGGCTTCTGAGTGAGCTCCAGCCACATGGGTCGTTGGCCTCCACTCTGTGCATGCAGAGGGCAGGGCAACACACGGCCTGCTCCGGCGGAGAGCCAGACCTCCACCTCTGGAAACCAGTCTTGGTAACAGAGTGGGGGCCGGTGTCATGAGCAATGCATGTCACACTCCCGGCTTAGATATTAGCTGCCCGGAATCATATCCGGAGAGTAACATTGATTGTATGAACTCAAAGCTGACGACCCTTCACCTCAAGCAGAAATGTGACTTTACAACCAGTCTGATATGATGGACCCCTCTCCCGAAGCACTGCTGGGCGATTGAAAGTTCCAAAGTCGACATCGCCTGACTGAAGCACTGTGGTGACTAGGCACGTCACCTCGCGCAGAACCTCTGCTTACAAAAGGGTCCTCACAGGAGCGCCTAGTGTGTCGCATGGCTCTCTCGTAGCTGGGCAGAAGGTGCTGCTCCACGGGCTGGCTTTGCACGTAGAAACTGGATCCTGAGGGCTAAAGCATTCTTTGCCCCTTTGGAAGCAGGAGGCTTGGGGCGAGAAAACTGAACGAAAGGCACGGGGTGGCGCCCATGTTGGACACCCTGCAGGAATTGCCCGGGAGGACGAGTGAGTTTTCTCGAAAGAAACAGTGCGCCTGCCGTTCCTTGCCAGGAGCTCATGCAGCAGACTGCTTCAGCTAAGGCGAATGTCGACTGAGCGGCATACTCAAAGTAAGGGGCAGTGTTTCCATCAGCAAAGTTGGTGGTCACAAGTAGACCCGAGGCTTTCACCACTGAAGTGCTGTAATGCTGGTGTGCCTTTCACATATCTGAGGACGCTCACGTCTGCACCAGTTTCCGAGGAAAATCACTGTGTACCCAAAGTGTCATCTGTGCCTTCTGAGCAACCTCATGCCTCATGATGGTCTTTGGGCTCTACTGTTGGTATGCAGAAGGCCAGGCAGCAATGTGTTTCCTCCATCGGGGAGCCAGATAGCCACAGCATGGAAGAATCCTCAGGACGAGTTTTCTCCCTGGTCTTCTGGGCAATGCAAGGGGACCCCAGTTTGTAAACCTGAGCTGCACTGGAACAAACACCGCCATGGCAAGTGTTCTCAGAATTCATAGCTGACGTCTTCCCCTCGCATGCATCACGTCGACTTCAGATCCAGCTGGAGACATGTGCTCTCAGCCTTTGAAGACTGTCAGGCCTTTGCAAGATCCACGGTGATGTAGGTGAAACTAGATCATTCACTGGCTCACACCATTCACCTCAGGAGGACTCCTGCTTGCCAAAGTGTTTTCATGGAAGGGCACATGTGTGTGGCATGTCTCTTTCACCTGCTTGTGGACTTCAGGTACATGAGCTAGGTGTCAACCGTGAAAGTGGAGAGGGACGGGAACAGCACAATTTGCCCCAGTGACAAAGCAGAGAGATGTGTCCTCAGAGCTGCCTGAGAAACAGTCCTGTTGCCGGTCTTCTATTCACCCCAGGATTACCCTGAGAGGTAACCTGAGGCCGAGTGAATTTTCTTGGAAGAACCGGAGTGCGTGCCGTTCCTTGCTAGGTTCTCATCCCAAAGCCTTCTTGGCTAGTCATAAGGAAACTTGCCCGCGTGTTGCAAGGAAAGTCCGTGTTTTGGATGATCAGTGCTTCATGAAAAGCACTGTGGTCGCCAACTTTCTCAACCCTGCAGGAATACCCGGGGAGGAACGGAGACTTTGCCCAAAGAAACAGAGTGCTTGCAATGCCTTGCTAGGAGCACATCCAGCACAGGACTTTATCTATGGCGAATGTCAGCCGAGCGCCAGAGTCAAAGTAAGGTGCAGTGTTTCCACCAGCAGAGTCGCAGTCAGCAGTTTCAAAGAGGCCTTCCCCACTAAAGTGCTGTAAATGCGGGTGTGCCTTTCAAAGTCTGAGGATGCGAGCGTCTGCACCGTATTCCAAGGAAGGTCCCTGTGTACCAAAAGTGGCATCTGTGCCTGCTGAGCACCATCCAGCCACATGGGTCTTTGGACTCTACTGTTTTGTATGCAGGAGGCTGGGCAACAACGTTTTTCCTCCATGGGAGAGCTAGATTTGGAGAGCTTGGAGGAAGCCTGAAGAACACGTTGATACCGGGGCTTCTGGGCAATGCAAGGGGGCCTCATTTTGTAACCCTGAGCTGCTTTTGGAAAACCACCGTGCTTACACGGTGAGTTCTCGGACTTCATACCTGACCTCTTGCTCCCTGAAGCAGCACCAGGACTTTACCTCTAGAGGGAGAAATAGGCAGTCGTCCTCTGAAGGTGGCTAGGCCTTCGGGAGATGTACCATGACCTAGGCGAAACGAAGGCGTTCACTGGCTCGCGCAATTTACTTCAGGAGGAACACTGGCTTTCCAAAGCGCTTTCAGCGAAGAAGTACAGTATGTGACACGGGCCTCCTTTGGTTCCCGGAACGTCAACTACATGAGCTGTGTGGCAACCGTGAAAAGGAGGCCGGACGAGAAAAGCGAAATCTGTCCCGTTGGCAACCCGGAGAGCTGGGTGCTCAGAGCTGCCTGAAAAAGGGTCCTGTTGCCCGTCTTGTACTCACCGTAGGAGTTCCCGGGGAGGCAAAGTGAGGAAGAGTGAGTTTTCTCGCAAGAACGAGGGGGTGTGGGCAGTTCCTCGCTAGGAGCTCATCCCAAAGCCTTCTTGGCTAGTGGTTCGGAAACCTGCCCGCATGCTGCCAAAGGAAAGTCCTCGAGAGCCGTGAAAAGTGTTGGGAGTGCAGCTCTGTCTGAGAAGCCTTAGTGAAGGTACTGCTTTAACACTGGTAGGCCTCTCAGGACTGCAGGGTCTCTCGCGCCTGGACCCAGGTCATGGAAGAACACGGTGTACCCAAAGTGTCAACTGCGGCTTCTGAGTGAGCTCCAGCCACATGGGTCGTTGGCCTCCACTCTGTGCATGCAGAGGGCAGGGCAACACACGGCCTGCTCCGGCGGAGAGCCAGACCTCCACCTCTGGAAACCAGTCTTGGTAACAGAGTGGGGGCCGGTGTCATGAGCAATGCATGTCACACTCCCGGCTTAGATATTAGCTGCCCGGAATCCTATCCGGAGAGTAACATTGATTGTATGAACTCAAAGCTGACGACCCTTCACCTCAAGCAGAAATGTGACTTTACAACCAGTCTGATATGAGGGACCCCTCTCCCGAAGCACTGCTGGGCGATTGAAAGTTCCAAAGTCGACATCGCCTGACTGAAGCACTGTGGTGACTAGGCACGTCACCTCGCGCAGAACCTCTGCTTACAAAAGGGTCCTCACAGGAGCGCCTAGTGTGTCGCATGGCTCTCTCGTAGCTGGGCAGAAGGTGCTGCTCCACAGGCTGGGTTTGCACGTAGAAACTGGATCCTGAGGGCTAAAGCATTCTTTGCCCCTTTGGAAGCAGGAGGCTTGGGGCGAGAAAACTGAACGAAAGGCACGGGGTGGCGCCCATGTTGGACACCCTGCAGGAATTGCCCGGGAGGACGAGTGAGTTTTCTCGAAAGAAACAGTGCGCCTGCCGTTCCTTGCCAGGAGCTCATGCAGCAGACTGCTTCAGCTAAGGCGAATGTCGACTGAGCGGCACACTCAAAGTAAGGGGCAGTGTTTCCATCAGCAAAGTTGGTGGTCACAAGTAGACCCGAGGCTTTCACCACTGAAGTGCTGTAATGCTGGTGTGCCTTTCACATATCTGAGGACGCTCACGTCTGCACCAGTTTCCGAGGAAAATCACTGTGTACCCAAAGTGTCATCTGTGCCTTCTGAGCAACCTCATGCCTCATGATGGTCTTTGGGCTCTACTGTTGGTATGCAGAAGGCCAGGCAGCAATGTGTTTCCTCCATCGGGGAGCCAGATAGCCACAGCATGGAAGAATCCTCAGGACGAGTTTTCTCCCTGGTCTTCTGGGCAATGCAAGGGGACCCCAGTTTGTAAACCTGAGCTGCACTGGAACAAACACCGCCATGGCAAGTGTTCTCAGAATTCATAGCTGACGTCTTCCCCTCGCATGCATCACGTCGACTTCAGATCCAGCTGGAGACATGTGCTCTCAGCCTTTGAAGACTGTCAGGCCTTTGCAAGATCCACGGTGATGTAGGTGAAACTAGATCATTCACTGGCTCACACCATTCACCTCAGGAGGACTCCTGCTTGCCAAAGTGTTTTCATGGAAGGGCACATGTGTGTGGCATGTCTCTTTCACCTGCTTGTGGACTTCAGGTACATGAGCTAGGTGTCAACCGTGAAAGTGGAGAGGGACGGGAACAGCACAATTTGCCCCAGTGACAAAGCAGAGAGATGTGTCCTCAGAGCTGCCTGAGAAACAGTCCTGTTGCCGGTCTTCTATTCACCCCAGGATTACCCTGAGAGGTAACCTGAGGCCGAGTGAATTTTCTTGGAAGAACCGGAGTGCGTGCCGTTCCTTGCTAGGTTCTCATCCCAAAGCCTTCTTGGCTAGTCATAAGGAAACTTGCCCGCGTGTTGCAAGGAAAGTCCGTGTTTTGGATGATCAGTGCTTCATGAAAAGCACTGTGGTCGCCAACTTTCTCAACCCTGCAGGAATACCCGGGGAGGAACGGAGACTTTGCCCAAAGAAACAGAGTGCTTGCAATGCCTTGCTAGGAGCACATCCAGCACAGGACTTTATCTATGGCGAATGTCAGCCGAGCGCCAGAGTCAAAGTAAGGTGCAGTGTTTCCACCAGCAGAGTCGCAGTCAGCAGTTTCAAAGAGGCCTTCCCCACTAAAGTGCTGTAAATGCGGGTGTGCCTTTCAAAGTCTGAGGATGCGAGCGTCTGCACCGTATTCCAAGGAAGGTCCCTGTGTACCAAAAGTGGCATCTGTGCCTGCTGAGCACCATCCAGCCACATGGGTCTTTGGACTCTACTGTTTTGTATGCAGGAGGCTGGGCAACAACGTTTTTCCTCCATGGGAGAGCTAGATTTGGAGAGCTTGGAGGAAGCCTGAAGAACACGTTGATACCGGGGCTTCTGGGCAATGCAAGGGGGCCTCATTTTGTAACCCTGAGCTGCTTTTGGAAAACCACCGTGCTTACACGGTGAGTTCTCGGACTTCATACCTGACCTCTTGCTCCCTGAAGCAGCACCAGGACTTTACCTCTAGAGGGAGAAATAGGCAGTCGTCCTCTGAAGGTGGCTAGGCCTTCGGGAGATGTACCATGACCTAGGCGAAACGAAGGCGTTCACTGGCTCGCGCAATTTACTTCAGGAGGAACACTGGCTTTCCAAAGCGCTTTCAGCGAAGAAGTACAGTATGTGACACGGGCCTCCTTTGGTTCCCGGAACGTCAACTACATGAGCTGTGTGGCAACCGTGAAAAGGAGGCCGGACGAGAAAAGCGAAATCTGTCCCGTTGGCAACCCGGAGAGCTGGGTGCTCAGAGCTGCCTGAAAAAGGGTCCTGTTGCCCGTCTTGTACTCACCGTAGGAGTTCCCGGGGAGGCAAAGTGAGGAAGAGTGAGTTTTCTCGCAAGAACGAGGGGGTGTGGGCAGTTCCTCGCTAGGAGCTCATCCCAAAGCCTTCTTGGCTAGTGGTTCGGAAACCTGCCCGCATGCTGCCAAAGGAAAGTCCTCGAGAGCCGTGAAAAGTGTTGGGAGTGCAGCTCTGTCTGAGAAGCCTTAGTGAAGGTACTGCTTTAACACTGGTAGGCCTCTCAGGACTGCAGGGTCTCTCGCGCCTGGACCCAGGTCATGGAAGAACACGGTGTACCCAAAGTGTCAACTGCGGCTTCTGAGTGAGCTCCAGCCACATGGGTCGTTGGCCTCCACTCTGTGCATGCAGAGGGCAGGGCAACACACGGCCTGCTCCGGCGGAGAGCCAGACCTCCACCTCTGGAAACCAGTCTTGGTAACAGAGTGGGGGCCGGTGTCATGAGCAATGCATGTCACACTCCCGGCTTAGATATTAGCTGCCCGGAATCCTATCCGGAGAGTAACATTGATTGTATGAACTCAAAGCTGACGACCCTTCACCTCAAGCAGAAATGTGACTTTACAACCAGTCTGATATGAGGGACCCCTCTCCCGAAGCACTGCTGGGCGATTGAAAGTTCCAAAGTCGACATCGCCTGACTGAAGCACTGTGGTGACTAGGCACGTCACCTCGCGCAGAACCTCTGCTTACAAAAGGGTCCTCACAGGAGCGCCTAGTGTGTCGCATGGCTCTCTCGTAGCTGGGCAGAAGGTGCTGCTCCACAGGCTGGGTTTGCACGTAGAAACTGGATCCTGAGGGCTAAAGCATTCTTTGCCCCTTTGGAAGCAGGAGGCTTGGGGCGAGAAAACTGAACGAAAGGCACGGGGTGGCGCCCATGTTGGACACCCTGCAGGAATTGCCCGGGAGGACGAGTGAGTTTTCTCGAAAGAAACAGTGCGCCTGCCGTTCCTTGCCAGGAGCTCATGCAGCAGACTGCTTCAGCTAAGGCGAATGTCGACTGAGCGGCACACTCAAAGTAAGGGGCAGTGTTTCCATCAGCAAAGTTGGTGGTCACAAGTAGACCCGAGGCTTTCACCACTGAAGTGCTGTAATGCTGGTGTGCCTTTCACATATCTGAGGACGCTCACGTCTGCACCAGTTTCCGAGGAAAATCACTGTGTACCCAAAGTGTCATCTGTGCCTTCTGAGCAACCTCATGCCTCATGATGGTCTTTGGGCTCTACTGTTGGTATGCAGAAGGCCAGGCAGCAATGTGTTTCCTCCATCGGGGAGCCAGATAGCCACAGCATGGAAGAATCCTCAGGACGAGTTTTCTCCCTGGTCTTCTGGGCAATGCAAGGGGACCCCAGTTTGTAAACCTGAGCTGCACTGGAACAAACACCGCCATGGCAAGTGTTCTCAGAATTCATAGCTGACGTCTTCCCCTCGCATGCATCACGTCGACTTCAGATCCAGCTGGAGACATGTGCTCTCAGCCTTTGAAGACTGTCAGGCCTTTGCAAGATCCACGGTGATGTAGGTGAAACTAGATCATTCACTGGCTCACACCATTCACCTCAGGAGGACTCCTGCTTGCCAAAGTGTTTTCATGGAAGGGCACATGTGTGTGGCATGTCTCTTTCACCTGCTTGTGGACTTCAGGTACATGAGCTAGGTGTCAACCGTGAAAGTGGAGAGGGACGGGAACAGCACAATTTGCCCCAGTGACAAAGCAGAGAGATGTGTCCTCAGAGCTGCCTGAGAAACAGTCCTGTTGCCGGTCTTCTATTCACCCCAGGATTACCCTGAGAGGTAACCTGAGGCCGAGTGAATTTTCTTGGAAGAACCGGAGTGCGTGCCGTTCCTTGCTAGGTTCTCATCCCAAAGCCTTCTTGGCTAGTCATAAGGAAACTTGCCCGCGTGTTGCAAGGAAAGTCCGTGTTTTGGATGATCAGTGCTTCATGAAAAGCACTGTGGTCGCCAACTTTCTCAACCCTGCAGGAATACCCGGGGAGGAACGGAGACTTTGCCCAAAGAAACAGAGTGCTTGCAATGCCTTGCTAGGAGCACATCCAGCACAGGACTTTATCTATGGCGAATGTCAGCCGAGCGCCAGAGTCAAAGTAAGGTGCAGTGTTTCCACCAGCAGAGTCGCAGTCAGCAGTTTCAAAGAGGCCTTCCCCACTAAAGTGCTGTAAATGCGGGTGTGCCTTTCAAAGTCTGAGGATGCGAGCGTCTGCACCGTATTCCAAGGAAGGTCCCTGTGTACCAAAAGTGGCATCTGTGCCTGCTGAGCACCATCCAGCCACATGGGTCTTTGGACTCTACTGTTTTGTATGCAGGAGGCTGGGCAACAACGTTTTTCCTCCATGGGAGAGCTAGATTTGGAGAGCTTAGAGGAAGCCTGAAGAACACGTTGATACCGGGGCTTCTGGGCAATGCAAGGGGGCCTCATTTTGTAACCCTGAGCTGCTTTTGGAAAACCACCGTGCTTACACGGTGAGTTCTCGGACTTCATACCTGACCTCTTGCTCCCTGAAGCAGCACCAGGACTTTACCTCTAGAGGGAGAAATAGGCAGTCGTCCTCTGAAGGTGGCTAGGCCTTCGGGAGATGTACCATGACCTAGGCGAAACGAAGGCGTTCACTGGCTCGCGCAATTTACTTCAGGAGGAACACTGGCTTTCCAAAGCGCTTTCAGCGAAGAAGTACAGTATGTGACACGGGCCTCCTTTGGTTCCCGGAACGTCAACTACATGAGCTGTGTGGCAACCGTGAAAAGGAGGCCGGACGAGAAAAGCGAAATCTGTCCCGTTGGCAACCCGGAGAGCTGGGTGCTCAGAGCTGCCTGAAAAAGGGTCCTGTTGCCCGTCTTGTACTCACCGTAGGAGTTCCCGGGGAGGCAAAGTGAGGAAGAGTGAGTTTTCTCGCAAGAACGAGGGGGTGTGGGCAGTTCCTCGCTAGGAGCTCATCCCAAAGCCTTCTTGGCTAGTGGTTCGGAAACCTGCCCGCATGCTGCCAAAGGAAAGTCCTCGAGAGCCGTGAAAAGTGTTGGGAGTGCAGCTCTGTCTGAGAAGCCTTAGTGAAGGTACTGCTTTAACACTGGTAGGCCTCTCAGGACTGCAGGGTCTCTCGCGCCTGGACCCAGGTCATGGAAGAACACGGTGTACCCAAAGTGTCAACTGCGGCTTCTGAGTGAGCTCCAGCCACATGGGTCGTTGGCCTCCACTCTGTGCATGCAGAGGGCAGGGCAACACACGGCCTGCTCCGGCGGAGAGCCAGACCTCCACCTCTGGAAACCAGTCTTGGTAACAGAGTGGGGGCCGGTGTCATGAGCAATGCATGTCACACTCCCGGCTTAGATATTAGCTGCCCGGAATCCTATCCGGAGAGTAACATTGATTGTATGAACTCAAAGCTGACGACCCTTCACCTCAAGCAGAAATGTGACTTTACAACCAGTCTGATATGAGGGACCCCTCTCCCGAAGCACTGCTGGGCGATTGAAAGTTCCAAAGTCGACATCGCCTGACTGAAGCACTGTGGTGACTAGGCACGTCACCTCGCGCAGAACCTCTGCTTACAAAAGGGTCCTCACAGGAGCGCCTAGTGTGTCGCATGGCTCTCTCGTAGCTGGGCAGAAGGTGCTGCTCCACAGGCTGGCTTTGCACGTAGAAACTGGATCCTGAGGGCTAAAGCATTCTTTGCCCCTTTGGAAGCAGGAGGCTTGGGGCGAGAAAACTGAACGAAAGGCACGGGGTGGCGCCCATGTTGGACACCCTGCAGGAATTGCCCGGGAGGACGAGTGAGTTTTCTCGAAAGAAACAGTGCGCCTGCCGTTCCTTGCCAGGAGCTCATGCAGCAGACTGCTTCAGCTAAGGCGAATGTCGACTGAGCGGCACACTCAAAGTAAGGGGCAGTGTTTCCATCAGCAAAGTTGGTGGTCACAAGTAGACCCGAGGCTTTCACCACTGAAGTGCTGTAATGCTGGTGTGCCTTTCACATATCTGAGGACGCTCACGTCTGCACCAGTTTCCGAGGAAAATCACTGTGTACCCAAAGTGTCATCTGTGCCTTCTGAGCAACCTCATGCCTCATGATGGTCTTTGGGCTCTACTGTTGGTATGCAGAAGGCCAGGCAGCAATGTGTTTCCTCCATCGGGGAGCCAGATAGCCACAGCATGGAAGAATCCTCAGGACGAGTTTTCTCCCTGGTCTTCTGGGCAATGCAAGGGGACCCCAGTTTGTAAACCTGAGCTGCACTGGAACAAACACCGCCATGGCAAGTGTTCTCAGAATTCATAGCTGACGTCTTCCCCTCGCATGCATCACGTCGACTTCAGATCCAGCTGGAGACATGTGCTCTCAGCCTTTGAAGACTGTCAGGCCTTTGCAAGATCCACGGTGATGTAGGTGAAACTAGATCATTCACTGGCTCACACCATTCACCTCAGGAGGACTCCTGCTTGCCAAAGTGTTTTCATGGAAGGGCACATGTGTGTGGCATGTCTCTTTCACCTGCTTGTGGACTTCAGGTACATGAGCTAGGTGTCAACCGTGAAAGTGGAGAGGGACGGGAACAGCACAATTTGCCCCAGTGACAAAGCAGAGAGATGTGTCCTCAGAGCTGCCTGAGAAACAGTCCTGTTGCCGGTCTTCTATTCACCCCAGGATTACCCTGAGAGGTAACCTGAGGCCGAGTGAATTTTCTTGGAAGAACCGGAGTGCGTGCCGTTCCTTGCTAGGTTCTCATCCCAAAGCCTTCTTGGCTAGTCATAAGGAAACTTGCCCGCGTGTTGCAAGGAAAGTCCGTGTTTTGGATGATCAGTGCTTCATGAAAAGCACTGTGGTCGCCAACTTTCTCAACCCTGCAGGAATACCCGGGGAGGAACGGAGACTTTGCCCAAAGAAACAGAGTGCTTGCAATGCCTTGCTAGGAGCACATCCAGCACAGGACTTTATCTATGGCGAATGTCAGCCGAGCGCCAGAGTCAAAGTAAGGTGCAGTGTTTCCACCAGCAGAGTCGCAGTCAGCAGTTTCAAAGAGGCCTTCCCCACTAAAGTGCTGTAAATGCGGGTGTGCCTTTCAAAGTCTGAGGATGCGAGCGTCTGCACCGTATTCCAAGGAAGGTCCCTGTGTACCAAAAGTGGCATCTGTGCCTGCTGAGCACCATCCAGCCACATGGGTCTTTGGACTCTACTGTTTTGTATGCAGGAGGCTGGGCAACAACGTTTTTCCTCCATGGGAGAGCTAGATTTGGAGAGCTTAGAGGAAGCCTGAAGAACACGTTGATACCGGGGCTTCTGGGCAATGCAAGGGGGCCTCATTTTGTAACCCTGAGCTGCTTTTGGAAAACCACCGTGCTTACACGGTGAGTTCTCGGACTTCATACCTGACCTCTTGCTCCCTGAAGCAGCACCAGGACTTTACCTCTAGAGGGAGAAATAGGCAGTCGTCCTCTGAAGGTGGCTAGGCCTTCGGGAGATGTACCATGACCTAGGCGAAACGAAGGCGTTCACTGGCTCGCGCAATTTACTTCAGGAGGAACACTGGCTTTCCAAAGCGCTTTCAGCGAAGAAGTACAGTATGTGACACGGGCCTCCTTTGGTTCCCGGAACGTCAACTACATGAGCTGTGTGGCAACCGTGAAAAGGAGGCCGGACGAGAAAAGCGAAATCTGTCCCGTTGGCAACCCGGAGAGCTGGGTGCTCAGAGCTGCCTGAAAAAGGGTCCTGTTGCCCGTCTTGTACTCACCGTAGGAGTTCCCGGGGAGGCAAAGTGAGGAAGAGTGAGTTTTCTCGCAAGAACGAGGGGGTGTGGGCAGTTCCTCGCTAGGAGCTCATCCCAAAGCCTTCTTGGCTAGTGGTTCGGAAACCTGCCCGCATGCTGCCAAAGGAAAGTCCTCGAGAGCCGTGAAAAGTGTTGGGAGTGCAGCTCTGTCTGAGAAGCCTTAGTGAAGGTACTGCTTTAACACTGGTAGGCCTCTCAGGACTGCAGGGTCTCTCGCGCCTGGACCCAGGTCATGGAAGAACACGGTGTACCCAAAGTGTCAACTGCGGCTTCTGAGTGAGCTCCAGCCACATGGGTCGTTGGCCTCCACTCTGTGCATGCAGAGGGCAGGGCAACACACGGCCTGCTCCGGCGGAGAGCCAGACCTCCACCTCTGGAAACCAGTCTTGGTAACAGAGTGGGGGCCGGTGTCATGAGCAATGCATGTCACACTCCCGGCTTAGATATTAGCTGCCCGGAATCCTATCCGGAGAGTAACATTGATTGTATGAACTCAAAGCTGACGACCCTTCACCTCAAGCAGAAATGTGACTTTACAACCAGTCTGATATGAGGGACCCCTCTCCCGAAGCACTGCTGGGCGATTGAAAGTTCCAAAGTCGACATCGCCTGACTGAAGCACTGTGGTGACTAGGCACGTCACCTCGCGCAGAACCTCTGCTTACAAAAGGGTCCTCACAGGAGCGCCTAGTGTGTCGCATGGCTCTCTCGTAGCTGGGCAGAAGGTGCTGCTCCACAGGCTGGCTTTGCACGTAGAAACTGGATCCTGAGGGCTAAAGCATTCTTTGCCCCTTTGGAAGCAGGAGGCTTGGGGCGAGAAAACTGAACGAAAGGCACGGGGTGGCGCCCATGTTGGACACCCTGCAGGAATTGCCCGGGAGGACGAGTGAGTTTTCTCGAAAGAAACAGTGCGCCTGCCGTTCCTTGCCAGGAGCTCATGCAGCAGACTGCTTCAGCTAAGGCGAATGTCGACTGAGCGGCACACTCAAAGTAAGGGGCAGTGTTTCCATCAGCAAAGTTGGTGGTCACAAGTAGACCCGAGGCTTTCACCACTGAAGTGCTGTAATGCTGGTGTGCCTTTCACATATCTGAGGACGCTCACGTCTGCACCAGTTTCCGAGGAAAATCACTGTGTACCCAAAGTGTCATCTGTGCCTTCTGAGCAACCTCATGCCTCATGATGGTCTTTGGGCTCTACTGTTGGTATGCAGAAGGCCAGGCAGCAATGTGTTTCCTCCATCGGGGAGCCAGATAGCCACAGCATGGAAGAATCCTCAGGACGAGTTTTCTCCCTGGTCTTCTGGGCAATGCAAGGGGACCCCAGTTTGTAAACCTGAGCTGCACTGGAACAAACACCGCCATGGCAAGTGTTCTCAGAATTCATAGCTGACGTCTTCCCCTCGCATGCATCACGTCGACTTCAGATCCAGCTGGAGACATGTGCTCTCAGCCTTTGAAGACTGTCAGGCCTTTGCAAGATCCACGGTGATGTAGGTGAAACTAGATCATTCACTGGCTCACACCATTCACCTCAGGAGGACTCCTGCTTGCCAAAGTGTTTTCATGGAAGGGCACATGTGTGTGGCATGTCTCTTTCACCTGCTTGTGGACTTCAGGTACATGAGCTAGGTGTCAACCGTGAAAGTGGAGAGGGACGGGAACAGCACAATTTGCCCCAGTGACAAAGCAGAGAGATGTGTCCTCAGAGCTGCCTGAGAAACAGTCCTGTTGCCGGTCTTCTATTCACCCCAGGATTACCCTGAGAGGTAACCTGAGGCCGAGTGAATTTTCTTGGAAGAACCGGAGTGCGTGCCGTTCCTTGCTAGGTTCTCATCCCAAAGCCTTCTTGGCTAGTCATAAGGAAACTTGCCCGCGTGTTGCAAGGAAAGTCCGTGTTTTGGATGATCAGTGCTTCATGAAAAGCACTGTGGTCGCCAACTTTCTCAACCCTGCAGGAATACCCAGGGAGGAACGGAGACTTTGCCCAAAGAAACAGAGTGCTTGCAATGCCTTGCTAGGAGCACATCCAGCACAGGACTTTATCTATGGCGAATGTCAGCCGAGCGCCAGAGTCAAAGTAAGGTGCAGTGTTTCCACCAGCAGAGTCGCAGTCAGCAGTTTCAAAGAGGCCTTCCCCACTAAAGTGCTGTAAATGCGGGTGTGCCTTTCAAAGTCTGAGGATGCGAGCGTCTGCACCGTATTCCAAGGAAGGTCCCTGTGTACCAAAAGTGGCATCTGTGCCTGCTGAGCACCATCCAGCCACATGGGTCTTTGGACTCTACTGTTTTGTATGCAGGAGGCTGGGCAACAACGTTTTTCCTCCATGGGAGAGCTAGATTTGGAGAGCTTAGAGGAAGCCTGAAGAACACGTTGATACCGGGGCTTCTGGGCAATGCAAGGGGGCCTCATTTTGTAACCCTGAGCTGCTTTTGGAAAACCACCGTGCTTACACGGTGAGTTCTCGGACTTCATACCTGACCTCTTGCTCCCTGAAGCAGCACCAGGACTTTACCTCTAGAGGGAGAAATAGGCAGTCGTCCTCTGAAGGTGGCTAGGCCTTCGGGAGATGTACCATGACCTAGGCGAAACGAAGGCGTTCACTGGCTCGCGCAATTTACTTCAGGAGGAACACTGGCTTTCCAAAGCGCTTTCAGCGAAGAAGTACAGTATGTGACACGGGCCTCCTTTGGTTCCCGGAACGTCAACTACATGAGCTGTGTGGCAACCGTGAAAAGGAGGCCGGACGAGAAAAGCGAAATCTGTCCCGTTGGCAACCCGGAGAGCTGGGTGCTCAGAGCTGCCTGAAAAAGGGTCCTGTTGCCCGTCTTGTACTCACCGTAGGAGTTCCCGGGGAGGCAAAGTGAGGAAGAGTGAGTTTTCTCGCAAGAACGAGGGGGTGTGTGCAGTTCCTCGCTAGGAGCTCATCCCAAAGCCTTCTTGGCTAGTGGTTCGGAAACCTGCCCGCATGCTGCCAAAGGAAAGTCCTCGAGAGCCGTGAAAAGTGTTGGGAGTGCAGCTCTGTCTGAGAAGCCTTAGTGAAGGTACTGCTTTAACACTGGTAGGCCTCTCAGGACTGCAGGGTCTCTCGCGCCTGGACCCAGGTCATGGAAGAACACGGTGTACCCAAAGTGTCAACTGCGGCTTCTGAGTGAGCTCCAGCCACATGGGTCGTTGGCCTCCACTCTGTGCATGCAGAGGGCAGGGCAACACACGGCCTGCTCCGGCGGAGAGCCAGACCTCCACCTCTGGAAACCAGTCTTGGTAACAGAGTGGGGGCCGGTGTCATGAGCAATGCATGTCACACTCCCGGCTTAGATATTAGCTGCCCTGAATCCTATCCGGAGAGTAACATTGATTGTATGAACTCAAAGCTGACGACCCTTCACCTCAAGCAGAAATGTGACTTTACAACCAGTCTGATATGATGGACCCCTCTCCCGAAGCACTGCTGGGCGATTGAAAGTTCCAAAGTCGACATCGCCTGACTGAAGCACTGTGGTGACTAGGCACGTCACCTCGCGCAGAACCTCTGCTTACAAAAGGGTCCTCACAGGAGCGCCTAGTGTGTCGCATGGCTCTCTCGTAGCTGGGCAGAAGGTGCTGCTCCACAGGCTGGCTTTGCACGTAGAAACTGGATCCTGAGGGCTAAAGCATTCTTTGCCCCTTTGGAAGCAGGAGGCTTGGGGCGAGAAAACTGAACGAAAGGCACGGGGTGGCGCCCATGTTGGACACCCTGCAGGAATTGCCCGGGAGGACGAGTGAGTTTTCTCGAAAGAAACAGTGCGCCTGCCGTTCCTTGCCAGGAGCTCATGCAGCAGACTGCTTCAGCTAAGGCGAATGTCGACTGAGCGGCACACTCAAAGTAAGGGGCAGTGTTTCCATCAGCAAAGTTGGTGGTCACAAGTAGACCCGAGGCTTTCACCACTGAAGTGCTGTAATGCTGGTGTGCCTTTCACATATCTGAGGACGCTCACGTCTGCACCAGTTTCCGAGGAAAATCACTGTGTACCCAAAGTGTCATCTGTGCCTTCTGAGCAACCTCATGCCTCATGATGGTCTTTGGGCTCTACTGTTGGTATGCAGAAGGCCCGGCAGCAATGTGTTTCCTCCATCGGGGAGCCAGATAGCCACAGCATGGAAGAATCCTCAGGACGAGTTTTCTCCCTGGTCTTCTGGGCAATGCAAGGGGACCCCAGTTTGTAAACCTGAGCTGCACTGGAACAAACACCGCCATGGCAAGTGTTCTCAGAATTCATAGCTGACGTCTTCCCCTCGCATGCATCACGTCGACTTCAGATCCAGCTGGAGACATGTGCTCTCAGCCTTTGAAGACTGTCAGGCCTTTGCAAGATCCACGGTGATGTAGGTGAAACTAGATCATTCACTGGCTCACACCATTCACCTCAGGAGGACTCCTGCTTGCCAAAGTGTTTTCATGGAAGGGCACATGTGTGTGGCATGTCTCTTTCACCTGCTTGTGGACTTCAGGTACATGAGCTAGGTGTCAACCGTGAAAGTGGAGAGGGACGGGAACAGCACAATTTGCCCCAGTGACAAAGCAGAGAGATGTGTCCTCAGAGCTGCCTGAGAAACAGTCCTGTTGCCGGTCTTCTATTCACCCCAGGATTACCCTGAGAGGTAACCTGAGGCCGAGTGAATTTTCTTGGAAGAACCGGAGTGCGTGCCGTTCCTTGCTAGGTTCTCATCCCAAAGCCTTCTTGGCTAGTCATAAGGAAACTTGCCCGCGTGTTGCAAGGAAAGTCCGTGTTTTGGATGATCAGTGCTTCATGAAAAGCACTGTGGTCGCCAACTTTCTCAACCCTGCAGGAATACCCGGGGAGGAACGGAGACTTTGCCCAAAGAAACAGAGTGCTTGCAATGCCTTGCTAGGAGCACATCCAGCACAGGACTTTTATCTATGGCGAATGTCAGCCGAGCGCCAGAGTCAAAGTAAGGTGCAGTGTTTCCACCAGCAGAGTCGCAGTCAGCAGTTTCAAAGAGGCCTTCCCCACTAAAGTGCTGTAAATGCGGGTGTGCCTTTCAAAGTCTGAGGATGCGAGCGTCTGCACCGTATTCCAAGGAAGGTCCCTGTGTACCAAAAGTGGCATCTGTGCCTGCTGAGCACCATCCAGCCACATGGGTCTTTGGACTCTACTGTTTTGTATGCAGGAGGCTGGGCAACAACGTTTTTCCTCCATGGGAGAGCTAGATTTGGAGAGCTTAGAGGAAGCCTGAAGAACACGTTGATACCGGGGCTTCTGGGCAATGCAAGGGGGCCTCATTTTGTAACCCTGAGCTGCTTTTGGAAAACCACCGTGCTTACACGGTGAGTTCTCGGACTTCATACCTGACCTCTTGCTCCCTGAAGCAGCACCAGGACTTTACCTCTAGAGGGAGAAATAGGCAGTCGTCCTCTGAAGGTGGCTAGGCCTTCGGGAGATGTACCATGACCTAGGCGAAACGAAGGCGTTCACTGGCTCGCGCAATTTACTTCAGGAGGAACACTGGCTTTCCAAAGCGCTTTCAGCGAAGAAGTACAGTATGTGACACGGGCCTCCTTTGGTTCCCGGAACGTCAACTACATGAGCTGTGTGGCAACCGTGAAAAGGAGGCCGGACGAGAAAAGCGAAATCTGTCCCGTTGGCAACCCGGAGAGCTGGGTGCTCAGAGCTGCCTGAAAAAGGGTCCTGTTGCCCGTCTTGTACTCACCGTAGGAGTTCCCGGGGAGGCAAAGTGAGGAAGAGTGAGTTTTCTCGCAAGAACGAGGGGGTGTGGGCAGTTCCTCGCTAGGAGCTCATCCCAAAGCCTTCTTGGCTAGTGGTTCGGAAACCTGCCCGCATGCTGCCAAAGGAAAGTCCTCGAGAGCCGTGAAAAGTGTTGGGAGTGCAGCTCTGTCTGAGAAGCCTTAGTGAAGGTACTGCTTTAACACTGGTAGGCCTCTCAGGACTGCAGGGTCTCTCGCGCCTGGACCCAGGTCATGGAAGAACACGGTGTACCCAAAGTGTCAACTGCGGCTTCTGAGTGAGCTCCAGCCACATGGGTCGTTGGCCTCCACTCTGTGCATGCAGAGGGCAGGGCAACACACGGCCTGCTCCGGCGGAGAGCCAGACCTCCACCTCTGGAAACCAGTCTTGGTAACAGAGTGGGGGCCGGTGTCATGAGCAATGCATGTCACACTCCCGGCTTAGATATTAGCTGCCCTGAATCATATCCGGAGAGTAACATTGATTGTATGAACTCAAAGCTGACGACCCTTCACCTCAAGCAGAAATGTGACTTTACAACCAGTCTGATATGATGGACCCCTCTCCCGAAGCACTGCTGGGCGATTGAAAGTTCCAAAGTCGACATCGCCTGACTGAAGCACTGTGGTGACTAGGCACGTCACCTCGCGCAGAACCTCTGCTTACAAAAGGGTCCTCACAGGAGCGCCTAGTGTGTCGCATGGCTCTCTCGTAGCTGGGCAGAAGGTGCTGCTCCACAGGCTGGCTTTGCACGTAGAAACTGGATCCTGAGGGCTAAAGCATTCTTTGCCCCTTTGGAAGCAGGAGGCTTGGGGCGAGAAAACTGAACGAAAGGCACGGGGTGGCGCCCATGTTGGACACCCTGCAGGAATTGCCCGGGAGGACGAGTGAGTTTTCTCGAAAGAAACAGTGCGCCTGCCGTTCCTTGCCAGGAGCTCATGCAGCAGACTGCTTCAGCTAAGGCGAATGTCGACTGAGCGGCACACTCAAAGTAAGGGGCAGTGTTTCCATCAGCAAAGTTGGTGGTCCCAAGTAGACCCGAGGCTTTCACCACTGAAGTGCTGTAATGCTGGTGTGCCTTTCACGTATCTGAGGACGCTCACGTCTGCACCAGTTTCCGAGGAAAATCACTGTGTACCCAAAGTGTCATCTGTGCCTTCTGAGCAACCTCATGCCTCATGATGGTCTTTGGGCTCTACTGTTGGTATGCAGAAGGCCAGGCAGCAATGTGTTTCCTCCATCGGGGAGCCAGATAGCCACAGCATGGAAGAATCCTCAGGACGAGTTTTCTCCCTGGTCTTCTGGGCAATGCAAGGGGACCCCAGTTTGTAAACCTGAGCTGCACTGGAACAAACACCGCCATGGCAAGTGTTCTCAGAATTCATAGCTGACGTCTTCCCCTCGCATGCATCACGTCGACTTCAGATCCAGCTGGAGACATGTGCTCTCAGCCTTTGAAGACTGTCAGGCCTTTGCAAGATCCACGGTGATGTAGGTGAAACTAGATCATTCACTGGCTCACACCATTCACCTCAGGAGGACTCCTGCTTGCCAAAGTGTTTTCATGGAAGGGCACATGTGTGTGGCATGTCTCTTTCACCTGCTTGTGGACTTCAGGTACATGAGCTAGGTGTCAACCGTGAAAGTGGAGAGGGACGGGAACAGCACAATTTGCCCCAGTGACAAAGCAGAGAGATGTGTCCTCAGAACTGCCTGAGAAACAGTCCTGTTGCCGGTCTTCTATTCACCCCAGGATTACCCTGAGAGGTAACCTGAGGCCGAGTGAATTTTCTTGGAAGAACCGGAGTGCGTGCCGTTCCTTGCTAGGTTCTCATCCCAAAGCCTTCTTGGCTAGTCATAAGGAAACTTGCCCGCGTGTTGCAAGGAAAGTCCGTGTTTTGGATGATCAGTGCTTCATGAAAAGCACTGTGGTCGCCAACTTTCTCAACCCTGCAGGAATACCCGGGGAGGAACGGAGACTTTGCCCAAAGAAACAGAGTGCTTGCAATGCCTTGCTAGGAGCACATCCAGCACAGGACTTTTATCTATGGCGAATGTCAGCCGAGCGCCAGAGTCAAAGTAAGGTGCAGTGTTTCCACCAGCAGAGTCGCAGTCAGCAGTTTCAAAGAGGCCTTCCCCACTAAAGTGCTGTAAATGCGGGTGTGCCTTTCAAAGTCTGAGGATGCGAGCGTCTGCACCGTATTCCAAGGAAGGTCCCTGTGTACCAAAAGTGGCATCTGTGCCTGCTGAGCACCATCCAGCCACATGGGTCTTTGGACTCTACTGTTTTGTATGCAGGAGGCTGGGCAACAACGTTTTTCCTCCATGGGAGAGCTAGATTTGGAGAGCTTAGAGGAAGCCTGAAGAACACGTTGATACCGGGGCTTCTGGGCAATGCAAGGGGGCCTCATTTTGTAACCCTGAGCTGCTTTTGGAAAACCACCGTGCTTACACGGTGAGTTCTCGGACTTCATACCTGACCTCTTGCTCCCTGAAGCAGCACCAGGACTTTACCTCTAGAGGGAGAAATAGGCAGTCGTCCTCTGAAGGTGGCTAGGCCTTCGGGAGATGTACCATGACCTAGGCGAAACGAAGGCGTTCACTGGCTCGCGCAATTTACTTCAGGAGGAACACTGGCTTTCCAAAGCGCTTTCAGCGAAGAAGTACAGTATGTGACACGGGCCTCCTTTGGTTCCCGGAACGTCAACTACATGAGCTGTGTGGCAACCGTGAAAAGGAGGCCGGACGAGGAAAGCGAAATCTGTCCCGTTGGCAACCCGGAGAGCTGGGTGCTCAGAGCTGCCTGAAAAAGGGTCCTGTTGCCCGTCTTGTACTCACCGTAGGAGTTCCCGGGGAGGCAAAGTGAGGAAGAGTGAGTTTTCTCGCAAGAACGAGGGGGTGTGTGCAGTTCCTCGCTAGGAGCTCATCCCAAAGCCTTCTTGGCTAGTGGTTCGGAAACCTGCCCGCATGCTGCCAAAGGAAAGTCCTCGAGAGCCGTGAAAAGTGTTGGGAGTGCAGCTCTGTCTGAGAAGCCTTAGTGAAGGTACTGCTTTAACACTGGTAGGCCTCTCAGGACTGCAGGGTCTCTCGCGCCTGGACCCAGGTCATGGAAGAACACGGTGTACCCAAAGTGTCAACTGCGGCTTCTGAGTGAGCTCCAGCCACATGGGTCGTTGGCCTCCACTCTGTGCATGCAGAGGGCAGGGCAACACACGGCCTGCTCCGGCGGAGAGCCAGACCTCCACCTCTGGAAACCAGTCTTGGTAACAGAGTGGGGGCCGGTGTCATGAGCAATGCATGTCACACTCCCGGCTTAGATATTAGCTGCCCTGAATCATATCCGGAGAGTAACATTGATTGTATGAACTCAAAGCTGACGACCCTTCACCTCAAGCAGAAATGTGACTTTACAACCAGTCTGATATGATGGACCCCTCTCCCGAAGCACTGCTGGGCGATTGAGAGTTCCAAAGTCGACATCGCCTGACTGAAGCACTGTGGTGACTAGGCACGTCACCTCGCGCAGAACCTCTGCTTACAAAAGGGTCCTCACAGGAGCGCCTAGTGTGTCGCATGGCTCTCTCGTAGCTGGGCAGAAGGTGCTGCTCCACAGGCTGGCTTTGCACGTAGAAACTGGATCCTGAGGGCTAAAGCATTCTTTGCCCCTTTGGAAGCAGGAGGCTTGGGGCGAGAAAACTGAACGAAAGGCACGGGGTGGCGCCCATGTTGGACACCCTGCAGGAATTGCCCGGGAGGACGAGTGAGTTTTCTCGAAAGAAACAGTGCGCCTGCCGTTCCTTGCCAGGAGCTCATGCAGCAGACTGCTTCAGCTAAGGCGAATGTCGACTGAGCGGCACACTCAAAGTAAGGGGCAGTGTTTCCATCAGCAAAGTTGGTGGTCCCAAGTAGACCCGAGGCTTTCACCACTGAAGTGCTGTAATGCTGGTGTGCCTTTCACATATCTGAGGACGCTCACGTCTGCACCAGTTTCCGAGGAAAATCACTGTGTACCCAAAGTGTCATCTGTGCCTTCTGAGCAACCTCATGCCTCATGATGGTCTTTGGGCTCTACTGTTGGTATGCAGAAGGCCAGGCAGCAATGTGTTTCCTCCATCGGGGAGCCAGATAGCCACAGCATGGAAGAATCCTCAGGACGAGTTTTCTCCCTGGTCTTCTGGGCAATGCAAGGGGACCCCAGTTTGTAAACCTGAGCTGCACTGGAACAAACACCGCCATGGCAAGTGTTCTCAGAATTCATAGCTGACGTCTTCCCCTCGCATGCATCACGTCGACTTCAGATCCAGCTGGAGACATGTGCTCTCAGCCTTTGAAGACTGTCAGGCCTTTGCAAGATCCACGGTGATGTAGGTGAAACTAGATCATTCACTGGCTCACACCATTCACCTCAGGAGGACTCCTGCTTGCCAAAGTGTTTTCATGGAAGGGCACATGTGTGTGGCATGTCTCTTTCACCTGCTTGTGGACTTCAGGTACATGAGCTAGGTGTCAACCGTGAAAGTGGAGAGGGACGGGAACAGCACAATTTGCCCCAGTGACAAAGCAGAGAGATGTGTCCTCAGAACTGCCTGAGAAACAGTCCTGTTGCCGGTCTTCTATTCACCCCAGGATTACCCTGAGAGGTAACCTGAGGCCGAGTGAATTTTCTTGGAAGAACCGGAGTGCGTGCCGTTCCTTGCTAGGTTCTCATCCCAAAGCCTTCTTGGCTAGTCATAAGGAAACTTGCCCGCGTGTTGCAAGGAAAGTCCGTGTTTTGGATGATCAGTGCTTCATGAAAAGCACTGTGGTCGCCAACTTTCTCAACCCTGCAGGAATACCCGGGGAGGAACGGAGACTTTGCCCAAAGAAACAGAGTGCTTGCAATGCCTTGCTAGGAGCACATCCAGCACAGGACTTTTATCTATGGCGAATGTCAGCCGAGCGCCAGAGTCAAAGTAAGGTGCAGTGTTTCCACCAGCAGAGTCGCAGTCAGCAGTTTCAAAGAGGCCTTCCCCACTAAAGTGCTGTAAATGCGGGTGTGCCTTTCAAAGTCTGAGGATGCGAGCGTCTGCACCGTATTCCAAGGAAGGTCCCTGTGTACCAAAAGTGGCATCTGTGCCTGCTGAGCACCATCCAGCCACATGGGTCTTTGGACTCTACTGTTTTGTATGCAGGAGGCTGGGCAACAACGTTTTTCCTCCATGGGAGAGCTAGATTTGGAGAGCTTAGAGGAAGCCTGAAGAACACGTTGATACCGGGGCTTCTGGGCAATGCAAGGGGGCCTCATTTTGTAACCCTGAGCTGCTTTTGGAAAACCACCGTGCTTACACGGTGAGTTCTCGGACTTCATACCTGACCTCTTGCTCCCTGAAGCAGCACCAGGACTTTACCTCTAGAGGGAGAAATAGGCAGTCGTCCTCTGAAGGTGGCTAGGCCTTCGGGAGATGTACCATGACCTAGGCGAAACGAAGGCGTTCACTGGCTCGCGCAATTTACTTCAGGAGGAACACTGGCTTTCCAAAGCGCTTTCAGCGAAGAAGTACAGTATGTGACACGGGCCTCCTTTGGTTCCCGGAACGTCAACTACATGAGCTGTGTGGCAACCGTGAAAAGGAGGCCGGACGAGGAAAGCGAAATCTGTCCCGTTGGCAACCCGGAGAGCTGGGTGCTCAGAGCTGCCTGAAAAAGGGTCCTGTTGCCCGTCTTGTACTCACCGTAGGAGTTCCCGGGGAGGCAAAGTGAGGAAGAGTGAGTTTTCTCGCAAGAACGAGGGGGTGTGTGCAGTTCCTCGCTAGGAGCTCATCCCAAAGCCTTCTTGGCTAGTGGTTCGGAAACCTGCCCGCATGCTGCCAAAGGAAAGTCCTCGAGAGCCGTGAAAAGTGTTGGGAGTGCAGCTCTGTCTGAGAAGCCTTAGTGAAGGTACTGCTTTAACACTGGTAGGCCTCTCAGGACTGCAGGGTCTCTCGCGCCTGGACCCAGGTCATGGAAGAACACGGTGTACCCAAAGTGTCAACTGCGGCTTCTGAGTGAGCTCCAGCCACATGGGTCGTTGGCCTCCACTCTGTGCATGCAGAGGGCAGGGCAACACACGGCCTGCTCCGGCGGAGAGCCAGACCTCCACCTCTGGAAACCAGTCTTGGTAACAGAGTGGGGGCCGGTGTCATGAGCAATGCATGTCACACTCCCGGCTTAGATATTAGCTGCCCTGAATCATATCCGGAGAGTAACATTGATTGTATGAACTCAAAGCTGACGACCCTTCACCTCAAGCAGAAATGTGACTTTACAACCAGTCTGATATGATGGACCCCTCTCCCGAAGCACTGCTGGGCGATTGAGAGTTCCAAAGTCGACATCGCCTGACTGAAGCACTGTGGTGACTAGGCACGTCACCTCGCGCAGAACCTCTGCTTACAAAAGGGTCCTCACAGGAGCGCCTAGTGTGTCGCATGGCTCTCTCGTAGCTGGGCAGAAGGTGCTGCTCCACAGGCTGGCTTTGCACGTAGAAACTGGATCCTGAGGGCTAAAGCATTCTTTGCCCCTTTGGAAGCAGGAGGCTTGGGGCGAGAAAACTGAACGAAAGGCACGGGGTGGCGCCCATGTTGGACACCCTGCAGGAATTGCCCGGGAGGACGAGTGAGTTTTCTCGAAAGAAACAGTGCGCCTGCCGTTCCTTGCCAGGAGCTCATGCAGCAGACTGCTTCAGCTAAGGCGAATGTCGACTGAGCGGCACACTCAAAGTAAGGGGCAGTGTTTCCATCAGCAAAGTTGGTGGTCCCAAGTAGACCCGAGGCTTTCACCACTGAAGTGCTGTAATGCTGGTGTGCCTTTCACATATCTGAGGACGCTCACGTCTGCACCAGTTTCCGAGGAAAATCACTGTGTACCCAAAGTGTCATCTGTGCCTTCTGAGCAACCTCATGCCTCATGATGGTCTTTGGGCTCTACTGTTGGTATGCAGAAGGCCAGGCAGCAATGTGTTTCCTCCATCGGGGAGCCAGATAGCCACAGCATGGAAGAATCCTCAGGACGAGTTTTCTCCCTGGTCTTCTGGGCAATGCAAGGGGACCCCAGTTTGTAAACCTGAGCTGCACTGGAACAAACACCGCCATGGCAAGTGTTCTCAGAATTCATAGCTGACGTCTTCCCCTCGCATGCATCACGTCGACTTCAGATCCAGCTGGAGACATGTGCTCTCAGCCTTTGAAGACTGTCAGGCCTTTGCAAGATCCACGGTGATGTAGGTGAAACTAGATCATTCACTGGCTCACACCATTCACCTCAGGAGGACTCCTGCTTGCCAAAGTGTTTTCATGGAAGGGCACATGTGTGTGGCATGTCTCTTTCACCTGCTTGTGGACTTCAGGTACATGAGCTAGGTGTCAACCGTGAAAGTGGAGAGGGACGGGAACAGCACAATTTGCCCCAGTGACAAAGCAGAGAGATGTGTCCTCAGAACTGCCTGAGAAACAGTCCTGTTGCCGGTCTTCTATTCACCCCAGGATTACCCTGAGAGGTAACCTGAGGCCGAGTGAATTTTCTTGGAAGAACCGGAGTGCGTGCCGTTCCTTGCTAGGTTCTCATCCCAAAGCCTTCTTGGCTAGTCATAAGGAAACTTGCCCGCGTGTTGCAAGGAAAGTCCGTGTTTTGGATGATCAGTGCTTCATGAAAAGCACTGTGGTCGCCAACTTTCTCAACCCTGCAGGAATACCCGGGGAGGAACGGAGACTTTGCCCAAAGAAACAGAGTGCTTGCAATGCCTTGCTAGGAGCACATCCAGCACAGGACTTTTATCTATGGCGAATGTCAGCCGAGCGCCAGAGTCAAAGTAAGGTGCAGTGTTTCCACCAGCAGAGTCGCAGTCAGCAGTTTCAAAGAGGCCTTCCCCACTAAAGTGCTGTAAATGCGGGTGTGCCTTTCAAAGTCTGAGGATGCGAGCGTCTGCACCGTATTCCAAGGAAGGTCCCTGTGTACCAAAAGTGGCATCTGTGCCTGCTGAGCACCATCCAGCCACATGGGTCTTTGGACTCTACTGTTTTGTATGCAGGAGGCTGGGCAACAACGTTTTTCCTCCATGGGAGAGCTAGATTTGGAGAGCTTAGAGGAAGCCTGAAGAACACGTTGATACCGGGGCTTCTGGGCAATGCAAGGGGGCCTCATTTTGTAACCCTGAGCTGCTTTTGGAAAACCACCGTGCTTACACGGTGAGTTCTCGGACTTCATACCTGACCTCTTGCTCCCTGAAGCAGCACCAGGACTTTACCTCTAGAGGGAGAAATAGGCAGTCGTCCTCTGAAGGTGGCTAGGCCTTCGGGAGATGTACCATGACCTAGGCGAAACGAAGGCGTTCACTGGCTCGCGCAATTTACTTCAGGAGGAACACTGGCTTTCCAAAGCGCTTTCAGCGAAGAAGTACAGTATGTGACACGGGCCTCCTTTGGTTCCCGGAACGTCAACTACATGAGCTGTGTGGCAACCGTGAAAAGGAGGCCGGACGAGGAAAGCGAAATCTGTCCCGTTGGCAACCCGGAGAGCTGGGTGCTCAGAGCTGCCTGAAAAAGGGTCCTGTTGCCCGTCTTGTACTCACCGTAGGAGTTCCCGGGGAGGCAAAGTGAGGAAGAGTGAGTTTTCTCGCAAGAACGAGGGGGTGTGTGCAGTTCCTCGCTAGGAGCTCATCCCAAAGCCTTCTTGGCTAGTGGTTCGGAAACCTGCCCGCATGCTGCCAAAGGAAAGTCCTCGAGAGCCGTGAAAAGTGTTGGGAGTGCAGCTCTGTCTGAGAAGCCTTAGTGAAGGTACTGCTTTAACACTGGTAGGCCTCTCAGGACTGCAGGGTCTCTCGCGCCTGGACCCAGGTCATGGAAGAACACGGTGTACCCAAAGTGTCAACTGCGGCTTCTGAGTGAGCTCCAGCCACATGGGTCGTTGGCCTCCACTCTGTGCATGCAGAGGGCAGGGCAACACACGGCCTGCTCCGGCGGAGAGCCAGACCTCCACCTCTGGAAACCAGTCTTGGTAACAGAGTGGGGGCCGGTGTCATGAGCAATGCATGTCACACTCCCGGCTTAGATATTAGCTGCCCTGAATCATATCCGGAGAGTAACATTGATTGTATGAACTCAAAGCTGACGACCCTTCACCTCAAGCAGAAATGTGACTTTACAACCAGTCTGATATGATGGACCCCTCTCCCGAAGCACTGCTGGGCGATTGAGAGTTCCAAAGTCGACATCGCCTGACTGAAGCACTGTGGTGACTAGGCACGTCACCTCGCGCAGAACCTCTGCTTACAAAAGGGTCCTCACAGGAGCGCCTAGTGTGTCGCATGGCTCTCTCGTAGCTGGGCAGAAGGTGCTGCTCCACAGGCTGGCTTTGCACGTAGAAACTGGATCCTGAGGGCTAAAGCATTCTTTGCCCCTTTGGAAGCAGGAGGCTTGGGGCGAGAAAACTGAACGAAAGGCACGGGGTGGCGCCCATGTTGGACACCCTGCAGGAATTGCCCGGGAGGACGAGTGAGTTTTCTCGAAAGAAACAGTGCGCCTGCCGTTCCTTGCCAGGAGCTCATGCAGCAGACTGCTTCAGCTAAGGCGAATGTCGACTGAGCGGCACACTCAAAGTAAGGGGCAGTGTTTCCATCAGCAAAGTTGGTGGTCCCAAGTAGACCCGAGGCTTTCACCACTGAAGTGCTGTAATGCTGGTGTGCCTTTCACATATCTGAGGACGCTCACGTCTGCACCAGTTTCCGAGGAAAATCACTGTGTACCCAAAGTGTCATCTGTGCCTTCTGAGCAACCTCATGCCTCATGATGGTCTTTGGGCTCTACTGTTGGTATGCAGAAGGCCCGGCAGCAATGTGTTTCCTCCATCGGGGAGCCAGATAGCCACAGCATGGAAGAATCCTCAGGACGAGTTTTCTCCCTGGTCTTCTGGGCAATGCAAGGGGACCCCAGTTTGTAAACCTGAGCTGCACTGGAACAAACACCGCCATGGCAAGTGTTCTCAGAATTCATAGCTGACGTCTTCCCCTCGCATGCATCACGTCGACTTCAGATCCAGCTGGAGACATGTGCTCTCAGCCTTTGAAGACTGTCAGGCCTTTGCAAGATCCACGGTGATGTAGGTGAAACTAGATCATTCACTGGCTCACACCATTCACCTCAGGAGGACTCCTGCTTGCCAAAGTGTTTTCATGGAAGGGCACATGTGTGTGGCATGTCTCTTTCACCTGCTTGTGGACTTCAGGTACATGAGCTAGGTGTCAACCGTGAAAGTGGAGAGGGACGGGAACAGCACAATTTGCCCCAGTGACAAAGCAGAGAGATGTGTCCTCAGAACTGCCTGAGAAACAGTCCTGTTGCCGGTCTTCTATTCACCCCAGGATTACCCTGAGAGGTAACCTGAGGCCGAGTGAATTTTCTTGGAAGAACCGGAGTGCGTGCCGTTCCTTGCTAGGTTCTCATCCCAAAGCCTTCTTGGCTAGTCATAAGGAAACTTGCCCGCGTGTTGCAAGGAAAGTCCGTGTTTTGGATGATCAGTGCTTCATGAAAAGCACTGTGGTCGCCAACTTTCTCAACCCTGCAGGAATACCCGGGGAGGAACGGAGACTTTGCCCAAAGAAACAGAGTGCTTGCAATGCCTTGCTAGGAGCACATCCAGCACAGGACTTTTATCTATGGCGAATGTCAGCCGAGCGCCAGAGTCAAAGTAAGGTGCAGTGTTTCCACCAGCAGAGTCGCAGTCAGCAGTTTCAAAGAGGCCTTCCCCACTAAAGTGCTGTAAATGCGGGTGTGCCTTTCAAAGTCTGAGGATGCGAGCGTCTGCACCGTATTCCAAGGAAGGTCCCTGTGTACCAAAAGTGGCATCTGTGCCTGCTGAGCACCATCCAGCCACATGGGTCTTTGGACTCTACTGTTTTGTATGCAGGAGGCTGGGCAACAACGTTTTTCCTCCATGGGAGAGCTAGATTTGGAGAGCTTAGAGGAAGCCTGAAGAACACGTTGATACCGGGGCTTCTGGGCAATGCAAGGGGGCCTCATTTTGTAACCCTGAGCTGCTTTTGGAAAACCACCGTGCTTACACGGTGAGTTCTCGGACTTCATACCTGACCTCTTGCTCCCTGAAGCAGCACCAGGACTTTACCTCTAGAGGGAGAAATAGGCAGTCGTCCTCTGAAGGTGGCTAGGCCTTCGGGAGATGTACCATGACCTAGGCGAAACGAAGGCGTTCACTGGCTCGCGCAATTTACTTCAGGAGGAACACTGGCTTTCCAAAGCGCTTTCAGCGAAGAAGTACAGTATGTGACACGGGCCTCCTTTGGTTCCCGGAACGTCAACTACATGAGCTGTGTGGCAACCGTGAAAAGGAGGCCGGACGAGGAAAGCGAAATCTGTCCCGTTGGCAACCCGGAGAGCTGGGTGCTCAGAGCTGCCTGAAAAAGGGTCCTGTTGCCCGTCTTGTACTCACCGTAGGAGTTCCCGGGGAGGCAAAGTGAGGAAGAGTGAGTTTTCTCGCAAGAACGAGGGGGTGTGTGCAGTTCCTCGCTAGGAGCTCATCCCAAAGCCTTCTTGGCTAGTGGTTCGGAAACCTGCCCGCATGCTGCCAAAGGAAAGTCCTCGAGAGCCGTGAAAAGTGTTGGGAGTGCAGCTCTGTCTGAGAAGCCTTAGTGAAGGTACTGCTTTAACACTGGTAGGCCTCTCAGGACTGCAGGGTCTCTCGCGCCTGGACCCAGGTCATGGAAGAACACGGTGTACCCAAAGTGTCAACTGCGGCTTCTGAGTGAGCTCCAGCCACATGGGTCGTTGGCCTCCACTCTGTGCATGCAGAGGGCAGGGCAACACACGGCCTGCTCCGGCGGAGAGCCAGACCTCCACCTCTGGAAACCAGTCTTGGTAACAGAGTGGGGGCCGGTGTCATGAGCAATGCATGTCACACTCCCGGCTTAGATATTAGCTGCCCTGAATCATATCCGGAGAGTAACATTGATTGTATGAACTCAAAGCTGACGACCCTTCACCTCAAGCAGAAATGTGACTTTACAACCAGTCTGATATGATGGACCCCTCTCCCGAAGCACTGCTGGGCGATTGAGAGTTCCAAAGTCGACATCGCCTGACTGAAGCACTGTGGTGACTAGGCACGTCACCTCGCGCAGAACCTCTGCTTACAAAAGGGTCCTCACAGGAGCGCCTAGTGTGTCGCATGGCTCTCTCGTAGCTGGGCAGAAGGTGCTGCTCCACAGGCTGGCTTTGCACGTAGAAACTGGATCCTGAGGGCTAAAGCATTCTTTGCCCCTTTGGAAGCAGGAGGCTTGGGGCGAGAAAACTGAACGAAAGGCACGGGGTGGCGCCCATGTTGGACACCCTGCAGGAATTGCCCGGGAGGACGAGTGAGTTTTCTCGAAAGAAACAGTGCGCCTGCCGTTCCTTGCCAGGAGCTCATGCAGCAGACTGCTTCAGCTAAGGCGAATGTCGACTGAGCGGCACACTCAAAGTAAGGGGCAGTGTTTCCATCAGCAAAGTTGGTGGTCCCAAGTAGACCCGAGGCTTTCACCACTGAAGTGCTGTAATGCTGGTGTGCCTTTCACATATCTGAGGACGCTCACGTCTGCACCAGTTTCCGAGGAAAATCACTGTGTACCCAAAGTGTCATCTGTGCCTTCTGAGCAACCTCATGCCTCATGATGGTCTTTGGGCTCTACTGTTGGTATGCAGAAGGCCCGGCAGCAATGTGTTTCCTCCATCGGGGAGCCAGATAGCCACAGCATGGAAGAATCCTCAGGACGAGTTTTCTCCCTGGTCTTCTGGGCAATGCAAGGGGACCCCAGTTTGTAAACCTGAGCTGCACTGGAACAAACACCGCCATGGCAAGTGTTCTCAGAATTCATAGCTGACGTCTTCCCCTCGCATGCATCACGTCGACTTCAGATCCAGCTGGAGACATGTGCTCTCAGCCTTTGAAGACTGTCAGGCCTTTGCAAGATCCACGGTGATGTAGGTGAAACTAGATCATTCACTGGCTCACACCATTCACCTCAGGAGGACTCCTGCTTGCCAAAGTGTTTTCATGGAAGGGCACATGTGTGTGGCATGTCTCTTTCACCTGCTTGTGGACTTCAGGTACATGAGCTAGGTGTCAACCGTGAAAGTGGAGAGGGACGGGAACAGCACAATTTGCCCCAGTGACAAAGCAGAGAGATGTGTCCTCAGAGCTGCCTGAGAAACAGTCCTGTTGCCGGTCTTCTATTCACCCCAGGATTACCCTGAGAGGTAACCTGAGGCCGAGTGAATTTTCTTGGAAGAACCGGAGTGCGTGCCGTTCCTTGCTAGGTTCTCATCCCAAAGCCTTCTTGGCTAGTCATAAGGAAACTTGCCCGCGTGTTGCAAGGAAAGTCCGTGTTTTGGATGATCAGTGCTTCATGAAAAGCACTGTGGTCGCCAACTTTCTCAACCCTGCAGGAATACCCGGGGAGGAACGGAGACTTTGCCCAAAGAAACAGAGTGCTTGCAATGCCTTGCTAGGAGCACATCCAGCACAGGACTTTTATCTATGGCGAATGTCAGCCGAGCGCCAGAGTCAAAGTAAGGTGCAGTGTTTCCACCAGCAGAGTCGCAGTCAGCAGTTTCAAAGAGGCCTTCCCCACTAAAGTGCTGTAAATGCGGGTGTGCCTTTCAAAGTCTGAGGATGCGAGCGTCTGCACCGTATTCCAAGGAAGGTCCCTGTGTACCAAAAGTGGCATCTGTGCCTGCTGAGCACCATCCAGCCACATGGGTCTTTGGACTCTACTGTTTTGTATGCAGGAGGCTGGGCAACAACGTTTTTCCTCCATGGGAGAGCTAGATTTGGAGAGCTTAGAGGAAGCCTGAAGAACACGTTGATACCGGGGCTTCTGGGCAATGCAAGGGGGCCTCATTTTGTAACCCTGAGCTGCTTTTGGAAAACCACCGTGCTTACACGGTGAGTTCTCGGACTTCATACCTGACCTCTTGCTCCCTGAAGCAGCACCAGGACTTTACCTCTAGAGGGAGAAATAGGCAGTCGTCCTCTGAAGGTGGCTAGGCCTTCGGGAGATGTACCATGACCTAGGCGAAACGAAGGCGTTCACTGGCTCGCGCAATTTACTTCAGGAGGAACACTGGCTTTCCAAAGCGCTTTCAGCGAAGAAGTACAGTATGTGACACGGGCCTCCTTTGGTTCCCGGAACGTCAACTACATGAGCTGTGTGGCAACCGTGAAAAGGAGGCCGGACGAGAAAAGCGAAATCTGTCCCGTTGGCAACCCGGAGAGCTGGGTGCTCAGAGCTGCCTGAAAAAGGGTCCTGTTGCCCGTCTTGTACTCACCGTAGGAGTTCCCGGGGAGGCAAAGTGAGGAAGAGTGAGTTTTCTCGCAAGAACGAGGGGGTGTGTGCAGTTCCTCGCTAGGAGCTCATCCCAAAGCCTTCTTGGCTAGTGGTTCGGAAACCTGCCCGCATGCTGCCAAAGGAAAGTCCTCGAGAGCCGTGAAAAGTGTTGGGAGTGCAGCTCTGTCTGAGAAGCCTTAGTGAAGGTACTGCTTTAACACTGGTAGGCCTCTCAGGACTGCAGGGTCTCTCGCGCCTGGACCCAGGTCATGGAAGAACACGGTGTACCCAAAGTGTCAACTGCGGCTTCTGAGTGAGCTCCAGCCACATGGGTCGTTGGCCTCCACTCTGTGCATGCAGAGGGCAGGGCAACACACGGCCTGCTCCGGCGGAGAGCCAGACCTCCACCTCTGGAAACCAGTCTTGGTAACAGAGTGGGGGCCGGTGTCATGAGCAATGCATGTCACACTCCCGGCTTAGATATTAGCTGCCCTGAATCCTATCCGGAGAGTAACATTGATTGTATGAACTCAAAGCTGACGACCCTTCACCTCAAGCAGAAATGTGACTTTACAACCAGTCTGATATGATGGACCCCTCTCCCGAAGCACTGCTGGGCGATTGAAAGTTCCAAAGTCGACATCGCCTGACTGAAGCACTGTGGTGACTAGGCACGTCACCTCGCGCAGAACCTCTGCTTACAAAAGGGTCCTCACAGGAGCGCCTAGTGTGTCGCATGGCTCTCTCGTAGCTGGGCAGAAGGTGCTGCTCCACAGGCTGGCTTTGCACGTAGAAACTGGATCCTGAGGGCTAAAGCATTCTTTGCCCCTTTGGAAGCAGGAGGCTTGGGGCGAGAAAACTGAACGAAAGGCACGGGGTGGCGCCCATGTTGGACACCCTGCAGGAATTGCCCGGGAGGACGAGTGAGTTTTCTCGAAAGAAACAGTGCGCCTGCCGTTCCTTGCCAGGAGCTCATGCAGCAGACTGCTTCAGCTAAGGCGAATGTCGACTGAGCGGCACACTCAAAGTAAGGGGCAGTGTTTCCATCAGCAAAGTTGGTGGTCACAAGTAGACCCGAGGCTTTCACCACTGAAGTGCTGTAATGCTGGTGTGCCTTTCACATATCTGAGGACGCTCACGTCTGCACCAGTTTCCGAGGAAAATCACTGTGTACCCAAAGTGTCATCTGTGCCTTCTGAGCAACCTCATGCCTCATGATGGTCTTTGGGCTCTACTGTTGGTATGCAGAAGGCCAGGCAGCAATGTGTTTCCTCCATCGGGGAGCCAGATAGCCACAGCATGGAAGAATCCTCAGGACGAGTTTTCTCCCTGGTCTTCTGGGCAATGCAAGGGGACCCCAGTTTGTAAACCTGAGCTGCACTGGAACAAACACCGCCATGGCAAGTGTTCTCAGAATTCATAGCTGACGTCTTCCCCTCGCATGCATCACGTCGACTTCAGATCCAGCTGGAGACATGTGCTCTCAGCCTTTGAAGACTGTCAGGCCTTTGCAAGATCCACGGTGATGTAGGTGAAACTAGATCATTCACTGGCTCACACCATTCACCTCAGGAGGACTCCTGCTTGCCAAAGTGTTTTCATGGAAGGGCACATGTGTGTGGCATGTCTCTTTCACCTGCTTGTGGACTTCAGGTACATGAGCTAGGTGTCAACCGTGAAAGTGGAGAGGGACGGGAACAGCACAATTTGCCCCAGTGACAAAGCAGAGAGATGTGTCCTCAGAGCTGCCTGAGAAACAGTCCTGTTGCCGGTCTTCTATTCACCCCAGGATTACCCTGAGAGGTAACCTGAGGCCGAGTGAATTTTCTTGGAAGAACCGGAGTGCGTGCCGTTCCTTGCTAGGTTCTCATCCCAAAGCCTTCTTGGCTAGTCATAAGGAAACTTGCCCGCGTGTTGCAAGGAAAGTCCGTGTTTTGGATGATCAGTGCTTCATGAAAAGCACTGTGGTCGCCAACTTTCTCAACCCTGCAGGAATACCCGGGGAGGAACGGAGACTTTGCCCAAAGAAACAGAGTGCTTGCAATGCCTTGCTAGGAGCACATCCAGCACAGGACTTTATCTATGGCGAATGTCAGCCGAGCGCCAGAGTCAAAGTAAGGTGCAGTGTTTCCACCAGCAGAGTCGCAGTCAGCAGTTTCAAAGAGGCCTTCCCCACTAAAGTGCTGTAAATGCGGGTGTGCCTTTCAAAGTCTGAGGATGCGAGCGTCTGCACCGTATTCCAAGGAAGGTCCCTGTGTACCAAAAGTGGCATCTGTGCCTGCTGAGCACCATCCAGCCACATGGGTCTTTGGACTCTACTGTTTTGTATGCAGGAGGCTGGGCAACAACGTTTTTCCTCCATGGGAGAGCTAGATTTGGAGAGCTTAGAGGAAGCCTGAAGAACACGTTGATACCGGGGCTTCTGGGCAATGCAAGGGGGCCTCATTTTGTAACCCTGAGCTGCTTTTGGAAAACCACCGTGCTTACACGGTGAGTTCTCGGACTTCATACCTGACCTCTTGCTCCCTGAAGCAGCACCAGGACTTTACCTCTAGAGGGAGAAATAGGCAGTCGTCCTCTGAAGGTGGCTAGGCCTTCGGGAGATGTACCATGACCTAGGCGAAACGAAGGCGTTCACTGGCTCGCGCAATTTACTTCAGGAGGAACACTGGCTTTCCAAAGCGCTTTCAGCGAAGAAGTACAGTATGTGACACGGGCCTCCTTTGGTTCCCGGAACGTCAACTACATGAGCTGTGTGGCAACCGTGAAAAGGAGGCCGGACGAGAAAAGCGAAATCTGTCCCGTTGGCAACCCGGAGAGCTGGGTGCTCAGAGCTGCCTGAAAAAGGGTCCTGTTGCCCGTCTTGTACTCACCGTAGGAGTTCCCGGGGAGGCAAAGTGAGGAAGAGTGAGTTTTCTCGCAAGAACGAGGGGGTGTGTGCAGTTCCTCGCTAGGAGCTCATCCCAAAGCCTTCTTGGCTAGTGGTTCGGAAACCTGCCCGCATGCTGCCAAAGGAAAGTCCTCGAGAGCCGTGAAAAGTGTTGGGAGTGCAGCTCTGTCTGAGAAGCCTTAGTGAAGGTACTGCTTTAACACTGGTAGGCCTCTCAGGACTGCAGGGTCTCTCGCGCCTGGACCCAGGTCATGGAAGAACACGGTGTACCCAAAGTGTCAACTGCGGCTTCTGAGTGAGCTCCAGCCACATGGGTCGTTGGCCTCCACTCTGTGCATGCAGAGGGCAGGGCAACACACGGCCTGCTCCGGCGGAGAGCCAGACCTCCACCTCTGGAAACCAGTCTTGGTAACAGAGTGGGGGCCGGTGTCATGAGCAATGCATGTCACACTCCCGGCTTAGATATTAGCTGCCCTGAATCCTATCCGGAGAGTAACATTGATTGTATGAACTCAAAGCTGACGACCCTTCACCTCAAGCAGAAATGTGACTTTACAACCAGTCTGATATGATGGACCCCTCTCCCGAAGCACTGCTGGGCGATTGAAAGTTCCAAAGTCGACATCGCCTGACTGAAGCACTGTGGTGACTAGGCACGTCACCTCGCGCAGAACCTCTGCTTACAAAAGGGTCCTCACAGGAGCGCCTAGTGTGTCGCATGGCTCTCTCGTAGCTGGGCAGAAGGTGCTGCTCCACAGGCTGGCTTTGCACGTAGAAACTGGATCCTGAGGGCTAAAGCATTCTTTGCCCCTTTGGAAGCAGGAGGCTTGGGGCGAGAAAACTGAACGAAAGGCACGGGGTGGCGCCCATGTTGGACACCCTGCAGGAATTGCCCGGGAGGACGAGTGAGTTTTCTCGAAAGAAACAGTGCGCCTGCCGTTCCTTGCCAGGAGCTCATGCAGCAGACTGCTTCAGCTAAGGCGAATGTCGACTGAGCGGCACACTCAAAGTAAGGGGCAGTGTTTCCATCAGCAAAGTTGGTGGTCACAAGTAGACCCGAGGCTTTCACCACTGAAGTGCTGTAATGCTGGTGTGCCTTTCACATATCTGAGGACGCTCACGTCTGCACCAGTTTCCGAGGAAAATCACTGTGTACCCAAAGTGTCATCTGTGCCTTCTGAGCAACCTCATGCCTCATGATGGTCTTTGGGCTCTACTGTTGGTATGCAGAAGGCCAGGCAGCAATGTGTTTCCTCCATCGGGGAGCCAGATAGCCACAGCATGGAAGAATCCTCAGGACGAGTTTTCTCCCTGGTCTTCTGGGCAATGCAAGGGGACCCCAGTTTGTAAACCTGAGCTGCACTGGAACAAACACCGCCATGGCAAGTGTTCTCAGAATTCATAGCTGACGTCTTCCCCTCGCATGCATCACGTCGACTTCAGATCCAGCTGGAGACATGTGCTCTCAGCCTTTGAAGACTGTCAGGCCTTTGCAAGATCCACGGTGATGTAGGTGAAACTAGATCATTCACTGGCTCACACCATTCACCTCAGGAGGACTCCTGCTTGCCAAAGTGTTTTCATGGAAGGGCACATGTGTGTGGCATGTCTCTTTCACCTGCTTGTGGACTTCAGGTACATGAGCTAGGTGTCAACCGTGAAAGTGGAGAGGGACGGGAACAGCACAATTTGCCCCAGTGACAAAGCAGAGAGATGTGTCCTCAGAGCTGCCTGAGAAACAGTCCTGTTGCCGGTCTTCTATTCACCCCAGGATTACCCTGAGAGGTAACCTGAGGCCGAGTGAATTTTCTTGGAAGAACCGGAGTGCGTGCCGTTCCTTGCTAGGTTCTCATCCCAAAGCCTTCTTGGCTAGTCATAAGGAAACTTGCCCGCGTGTTGCAAGGAAAGTCCGTGTTTTGGATGATCAGTGCTTCATGAAAAGCACTGTGGTCGCCAACTTTCTCAACCCTGCAGGAATACCCGGGGAGGAACGGAGACTTTGCCCAAAGAAACAGAGTGCTTGCAATGCCTTGCTAGGAGCACATCCAGCACAGGACTTTATCTATGGCGAATGTCAGCCGAGCGCCAGAGTCAAAGTAAGGTGCAGTGTTTCCACCAGCAGAGTCGCAGTCAGCAGTTTCAAAGAGGCCTTCCCCACTAAAGTGCTGTAAATGCGGGTGTGCCTTTCAAAGTCTGAGGATGCGAGCGTCTGCACCGTATTCCAAGGAAGGTCCCTGTGTACCAAAAGTGGCATCTGTGCCTGCTGAGCACCATCCAGCCACATGGGTCTTTGGACTCTACTGTTTTGTATGCAGGAGGCTGGGCAACAACGTTTTTCCTCCATGGGAGAGCTAGATTTGGAGAGCTTAGAGGAAGCCTGAAGAACACGTTGATACCGGGGCTTCTGGGCAATGCAAGGGGGCCTCATTTTGTAACCCTGAGCTGCTTTTGGAAAACCACCGTGCTTACACGGTGAGTTCTCGGACTTCATACCTGACCTCTTGCTCCCTGAAGCAGCACCAGGACTTTACCTCTAGAGGGAGAAATAGGCAGTCGTCCTCTGAAGGTGGCTAGGCCTTCGGGAGATGTACCATGACCTAGGCGAAACGAAGGCGTTCACTGGCTCGCGCAATTTACTTCAGGAGGAACACTGGCTTTCCAAAGCGCTTTCAGCGAAGAAGTACAGTATGTGACACGGGCCTCCTTTGGTTCCCGGAACGTCAACTACATGAGCTGTGTGGCAACCGTGAAAAGGAGGCCGGACGAGGAAAGCGAAATCTGTCCCGTTGGCAACCCGGAGAGCTGGGTGCTCAGAGCTGCCTGAAAAAGGGTCCTGTTGCCCGTCTTGTACTCACCGTAGGAGTTCCCGGGGAGGCAAAGTGAGGAAGAGTGAGTTTTCTCGCAAGAACGAGGGGGTGTGTGCAGTTCCTCGCTAGGAGCTCATCCCAAAGCCTTCTTGGCTAGTGGTTCGGAAACCTGCCCGCATGCTGCCAAAGGAAAGTCCTCGAGAGCCGTGAAAAGTGTTGGGAGTGCAGCTCTGTCTGAGAAGCCTTAGTGAAGGTACTGCTTTAACACTGGTAGGCCTCTCAGGACTGCAGGGTCTCTCGCGCCTGGACCCAGGTCATGGAAGAACACGGTGTACCCAAAGTGTCAACTGCGGCTTCTGAGTGAGCTCCAGCCACATGGGTCGTTGGCCTCCACTCTGTGCATGCAGAGGGCAGGGCAACACACGGCCTGCTCCGGCGGAGAGCCAGACCTCCACCTCTGGAAACCAGTCTTGGTAACAGAGTGGGGGCCGGTGTCATGAGCAATGCATGTCACACTCCCGGCTTAGATATTAGCTGCCCTGAATCCTATCCGGAGAGTAACATTGATTGTATGAACTCAAAGCTGACGACCCTTCACCTCAAGCAGAAATGTGACTTTACAACCAGTCTGATATGATGGACCCCTCTCCCGAAGCACTGCTGGGCGATTGAAAGTTCCAAAGTCGACATCGCCTGACTGAAGCACTGTGGTGACTAGGCACGTCACCTCGCGCAGAACCTCTGCTTACAAAAGGGTCCTCACAGGAGCGCCTAGTGTGTCGCATGGCTCTCTCGTAGCTGGGCAGAAGGTGCTGCTCCACAGGCTGGCTTTGCACGTAGAAACTGGATCCTGAGGGCTAAAGCATTCTTTGCCCCTTTGGAAGCAGGAGGCTTGGGGCGAGAAAACTGAACGAAAGGCACGGGGTGGCGCCCATGTTGGACACCCTGCAGGAATTGCCCGGGAGGACGAGTGAGTTTTCTCGAAAGAAACAGTGCGCCTGCCGTTCCTTGCCAGGAGCTCATGCAGCAGACTGCTTCAGCTAAGGCGAATGTCGACTGAGCGGCACACTCAAAGTAAGGGGCAGTGTTTCCATCAGCAAAGTTGGTGGTCACAAGTAGACCCGAGGCTTTCACCACTGAAGTGCTGTAATGCTGGTGTGCCTTTCACATATCTGAGGACGCTCACGTCTGCACCAGTTTCCGAGGAAAATCACTGTGTACCCAAAGTGTCATCTGTGCCTTCTGAGCAACCTCATGCCTCATGATGGTCTTTGGGCTCTACTGTTGGTATGCAGAAGGCCAGGCAGCAATGTGTTTCCTCCATCGGGGAGCCAGATAGCCACAGCATGGAAGAATCCTCAGGACGAGTTTTCTCCCTGGTCTTCTGGGCAATGCAAGGGGACCCCAGTTTGTAAACCTGAGCTGCACTGGAACAAACACCGCCATGGCAAGTGTTCTCAGAATTCATAGCTGACGTCTTCCCCTCGCATGCATCACGTCGACTTCAGATCCAGCTGGAGACATGTGCTCTCAGCCTTTGAAGACTGTCAGGCCTTTGCAAGATCCACGGTGATGTAGGTGAAACTAGATCATTCACTGGCTCACACCATTCACCTCAGGAGGACTCCTGCTTGCCAAAGTGTTTTCATGGAAGGGCACATGTGTGTGGCATGTCTCTTTCACCTGCTTGTGGACTTCAGGTACATGAGCTAGGTGTCAACCGTGAAAGTGGAGAGGGACGGGAACAGCACAATTTGCCCCAGTGACAAAGCAGAGAGATGTGTCCTCAGAGCTGCCTGAGAAACAGTCCTGTTGCCGGTCTTCTATTCACCCCAGGATTACCCTGAGAGGTAACCTGAGGCCGAGTGAATTTTCTTGGAAGAACCGGAGTGCGTGCCGTTCCTTGCTAGGTTCTCATCCCAAAGCCTTCTTGGCTAGTCATAAGGAAACTTGCCCGCGTGTTGCAAGGAAAGTCCGTGTTTTGGATGATCAGTGCTTCATGAAAAGCACTGTGGTCGCCAACTTTCTCAACCCTGCAGGAATACCCGGGGAGGAACGGAGACTTTGCCCAAAGAAACAGAGTGCTTGCCATGCCTTGCTAGGAGCACATCCAGCACAGGACTTTATCTATGGCGAATGTCAGCCGAGCGCCAGAGTCAAAGTAAGGTGCAGTGTTTCCACCAGCAGAGTCGCAGTCAGCAGTTTCAAAGAGGCCTTCCCCACTAAAGTGCTGTAAATGCGGGTGTGCCTTTCAAAGTCTGAGGATGCGAGCGTCTGCACCGTATTCCAAGGAAGGTCCCTGTGTACCAAAAGTGGCATCTGTGCCTGCTGAGCACCATCCAGCCACATGGGTCTTTGGACTCTACTGTTTTGTATGCAGGAGGCTGGGCAACAACGTTTTTCCTCCATGGGAGAGCTAGATTTGGAGAGCTTAGAGGAAGCCTGAAGAACACGTTGATACCGGGGCTTCTGGGCAATGCAAGGGGGCCTCATTTTGTAACCCTGAGCTGCTTTTGGAAAACCACCGTGCTTACACGGTGAGTTCTCGGACTTCATACCTGACCTCTTGCTCCCTGAAGCAGCACCAGGACTTTACCTCTAGAGGGAGAAATAGGCAGTCGTCCTCTGAAGGTGGCTAGGCCTTCGGGAGATGTACCATGACCTAGGCGAAACGAAGGCGTTCACTGGCTCGCGCAATTTACTTCAGGAGGAACACTGGCTTTCCAAAGCGCTTTCAGCGAAGAAGTACAGTATGTGACACGGGCCTCCTTTGGTTCCCGGAACGTCAACTACATGAGCTGTGTGGCAACCGTGAAAAGGAGGCCGGACGAGAAAAGCGAAATCTGTCCCGTTGGCAACCCGGAGAGCTGGGTGCTCAGAGCTGCCTGAAAAAGGGTCCTGTTGCCCGTCTTGTACTCACCGTAGGAGTTCCCGGGGAGGCAAAGTGAGGAAGAGTGAGTTTTCTCGCAAGAACGAGGGGGTGTGTGCAGTTCCTCGCTAGGAGCTCATCCCAAAGCCTTCTTGGCTAGTGGTTCGGAAACCTGCCCGCATGCTGCCAAAGGAAAGTCCTCGAGAGCCGTGAAAAGTGTTGGGAGTGCAGCTCTGTCTGAGAAGCCTTAGTGAAGGTACTGCTTTAACACTGGTAGGCCTCTCAGGACTGCAGGGTCTCTCGCGCCTGGACCCAGGTCATGGAAGAACACGGTGTACCCAAAGTGTCAACTGCGGCTTCTGAGTGAGCTCCAGCCACATGGGTCGTTGGCCTCCACTCTGTGCATGCAGAGGGCAGGGCAACACACGGCCTGCTCCGGCGGAGAGCCAGACCTCCACCTCTGGAAACCAGTCTTGGTAACAGAGTGGGGGCCGGTGTCATGAGCAATGCATGTCACACTCCCGGCTTAGATATTAGCTGCCCTGAATCCTATCCGGAGAGTAACATTGATTGTATGAACTCAAAGCTGACGACCCTTCACCTCAAGCAGAAATGTGACTTTACAACCAGTCTGATATGATGGACCCCTCTCCCGAAGCACTGCTGGGCGATTGAAAGTTCCAAAGTCGACATCGCCTGACTGAAGCACTGTGGTGACTAGGCACGTCACCTCGCGCAGAACCTCTGCTTACAAAAGGGTCCTCACAGGAGCGCCTAGTGTGTCGCATGGCTCTCTCGTAGCTGGGCAGAAGGTGCTGCTCCACAGGCTGGCTTTGCACGTAGAAACTGGATCCTGAGGGCTAAAGCATTCTTTGCCCCTTTGGAAGCAGGAGGCTTGGGGCGAGAAAACTGAATGAAAGGCACGGGGTGGCGCCCATGTTGGACACCCTGCAGGAATTGCCCGGGAGGACGAGTGAGTTTTCTCGAAAGAAACAGTGCGCCTGCCGTTCCTTGCCAGGAGCTCATGCAGCAGACTGCTTCAGCTAAGGCGAATGTCGACTGAGCGGCACACTCAAAGTAAGGGGCAGTGTTTCCATCAGCAAAGTTGGTGGTCACAAGTAGACCCGAGGCTTTCACCACTGAAGTGCTGTAATGCTGGTGTGCCTTTCACATATCTGAGGACGCTCACGTCTGCACCAGTTTCCGAGGAAAATCACTGTGTACCCAAAGTGTCATCTGTGCCTTCTGAGCAACCTCATGCCTCATGATGGTCTTTGGGCTCTACTGTTGGTATGCAGAAGGCCAGGCAGCAATGTGTTTCCTCCATCGGGGAGCCAGATAGCCACAGCATGGAAGAATCCTCAGGACGAGTTTTCTCCCTGGTCTTCTGGGCAATGCAAGGGGACCCCAGTTTGTAAACCTGAGCTGCACTGGAACAAACACCGCCATGGCAAGTGTTCTCAGAATTCATAGCTGACGTCTTCCCCTCGCATGCATCACGTCGACTTCAGATCCAGCTGGAGACATGTGCTCTCAGCCTTTGAAGACTGTCAGGCCTTTGCAAGATCCACGGTGATGTAGGTGAAACTAGATCATTCACTGGCTCACACCATTCACCTCAGGAGGACTCCTGCTTGCCAAAGTGTTTTCATGGAAGGGCACATGTGTGTGGCATGTCTCTTTCACCTGCTTGTGGACTTCAGGTACATGAGCTAGGTGTCAACCGTGAAAGTGGAGAGGGACGGGAACAGCACAATTTGCCCCAGTGACAAAGCAGAGAGATGTGTCCTCAGAGCTGCCTGAGAAACAGTCCTGTTGCCGGTCTTCTATTCACCCCAGGATTACCCTGAGAGGTAACCTGAGGCCGAGTGAATTTTCTTGGAAGAACCGGAGTGCGTGCCGTTCCTTGCTAGGTTCTCATCCCAAAGCCTTCTTGGCTAGTCATAAGGAAACTTGCCCGCGTGTTGCAAGGAAAGTCCGTGTTTTGGATGATCAGTGCTTCATGAAAAGCACTGTGGTCGCCAACTTTCTCAACCCTGCAGGAATACCCGGGGAGGAACGGAGACTTTGCCCAAAGAAACAGAGTGCTTGCCATGCCTTGCTAGGAGCACATCCAGCACAGGACTTTATCTATGGCGAATGTCAGCCGAGCGCCAGAGTCAAAGTAAGGTGCAGTGTTTCCACCAGCAGAGTCGCAGTCAGCAGTTTCAAAGAGGCCTTCCCCACTAAAGTGCTGTAAATGCGGGTGTGCCTTTCAAAGTCTGAGGATGCGAGCGTCTGCACCGTATTCCAAGGAAGGTCCCTGTGTACCAAAAGTGGCATCTGTGCCTGCTGAGCACCATCCAGCCACATGGGTCTTTGGACTCTACTGTTTTGTATGCAGGAGGCTGGGCAACAACGTTTTTCCTCCATGGGAGAGCTAGATT
This sequence comes from Eubalaena glacialis, assembly GCF_028564815.1. NCBI lineage: Eukaryota > Metazoa > Chordata > Mammalia > Artiodactyla > Balaenidae > Eubalaena > Eubalaena glacialis. The sequence continues at coordinate 38,342,085 of NC_083718.1, forward strand.
TGGAGAGCTTAGAGGAAGCCTGAAGAACACGTTGATACCGGGGCTTCTGGGCAATGCAAGGGGGCCTCATTTTGTAACCCTGAGCTGCTTTTGGAAAACCACCGTGCTTACACGGTGAGTTCTCGGACTTCATACCTGACCTCTTGCTCCCTGAAGCAGCACCAGGACTTTACCTCTAGAGGGAGAAATAGGCAGTCGTCCTCTGAAGGTGGCTAGGCCTTCGGGAGATGTACCATGACCTAGGCGAAACGAAGGCGTTCACTGGCTCGCGCAATTTACTTCAGGAGGAACACTGGCTTTCCAAAGCGCTTTCAGCGAAGAAGTACAGTATGTGACACGGGCCTCCTTTGGTTCCCGGAACGTCAACTACATGAGCTGTGTGGCAACCGTGAAAAGGAGGCCGGACGAGAAAAGCGAAATCTGTCCCGTTGGCAACCCGGAGAGCTGGGTGCTCAGAGCTGCCTGAAAAAGGGTCCTGTTGCCCGTCTTGTACTCACCGTAGGAGTTCCCGGGGAGGCAAAGTGAGGAAGAGTGAGTTTTCTCGCAAGAACGAGGGGGTGTGTGCAGTTCCTCGCTAGGAGCTCATCCCAAAGCCTTCTTGGCTAGTGGTTCGGAAACCTGCCTGCATGCTGCCAAAGGAAAGTCCTCGAGAGCCGTGAAAAGTGTTGGGAGTGCAGCTCTGTCTGAGAAGCCTTAGTGAAGGTACTGCTTTAACACTGGTAGGCCTCTCAGGACTGCAGGGTCTCTCGCGCCTGGACCCAGGTCATGGAAGAACACGGTGTACCCAAAGTGTCAACTGCGGCTTCTGAGTGAGCTCCAGCCACATGGGTCGTTGGCCTCCACTCTGTGCATGCAGAGGGCAGGGCAACACACGGCCTGCTCCGGCGGAGAGCCAGACCTCCACCTCTGGAAACCAGTCTTGGTAACAGAGTGGGGGCCGGTGTCATGAGCAATGCATGTCACACTCCCGGCTTAGATATTAGCTGCCCTGAATCCTATCCGGAGAGTAACATTGATTGTATGAACTCAAAGCTGACGACCCTTCACCTCAAGCAGAAATGTGACTTTACAACCAGTCTGATATGATGGACCCCTCTCCCGAAGCACTGCTGGGCGATTGAAAGTTCCAAAGTCGACATCGCCTGACTGAAGCACTGTGGTGACTAGGCACGTCACCTCGCGCAGAACCTCTGCTTACAAAAGGGTCCTCACAGGAGCGCCTAGTGTGTCGCATGGCTCTCTCGTAGCTGGGCAGAAGGTGCTGCTCCACAGGCTGGCTTTGCACGTAGAAACTGGATCCTGAGGGCTAAAGCATTCTTTGCCCCTTTGGAAGCAGGAGGCTTGGGGCGAGAAAACTGAACGAAAGGCACGGGGTGGCGCCCATGTTGGACACCCTGCAGGAATTGCCCGGGAGGACGAGTGAGTTTTCTCGAAAGAAACAGTGCGCCTGCCGTTCCTTGCCAGGAGCTCATGCAGCAGACTGCTTCAGCTAAGGCGAATGTCGACTGAGCGGCACACTCAAAGTAAGGGGCAGTGTTTCCATCAGCAAAGTTGGTGGTCACAAGTAGACCCGAGGCTTTCACCACTGAAGTGCTGTAATGCTGGTGTGCCTTTCACATATCTGAGGACGCTCACGTCTGCACCAGTTTCCGAGGAAAATCACTGTGTACCCAAAGTGTCATCTGTGCCTTCTGAGCAACCTCATGCCTCATGATGGTCTTTGGGCTCTACTGTTGGTATGCAGAAGGCCAGGCAGCAATGTGTTTCCTCCATCGGGGAGCCAGATAGCCACAGCATGGAAGAATCCTCAGGACGAGTTTTCTCCCTGGTCTTCTGGGCAATGCAAGGGGACCCCAGTTTGTAAACCTGAGCTGCACTGGAACAAACACCGCCATGGCAAGTGTTCTCAGAATTCATAGCTGACGTCTTCCCCTCGCATGCATCACGTCGACTTCAGATCCAGCTGGAGACATGTGCTCTCAGCCTTTGAAGACTGTCAGGCCTTTGCAAGATCCACGGTGATGTAGGTGAAACTAGATCATTCACTGGCTCACACCATTCACCTCAGGAGGACTCCTGCTTGCCAAAGTGTTTTCATGGAAGGGCACATGTGTGTGGCATGTCTCTTTCACCTGCTTGTGGACTTCAGGTACATGAGCTAGGTGTCAACCGTGAAAGTGGAGAGGGACGGGAACAGCACAATTTGCCCCAGTGACAAAGCAGAGAGATGTGTCCTCAGAGCTGCCTGAGAAACAGTCCTGTTGCCGGTCTTCTATTCACCCCAGGATTACCCTGAGAGGTAACCTGAGGCCGAGTGAATTTTCTTGGAAGAACCGGAGTGCGTGCCGTTCCTTGCTAGGTTCTCATCCCAAAGCCTTCTTGGCTAGTCATAAGGAAACTTGCCCGCGTGTTGCAAGGAAAGTCCGTGTTTTGGATGATCAGTGCTTCATGAAAAGCACTGTGGTCGCCAACTTTCTCAACCCTGCAGGAATACCCGGGGAGGAACGGAGACTTTGCCCAAAGAAACAGAGTGCTTGCCATGCCTTGCTAGGAGCACATCCAGCACAGGACTTTATCTATGGCGAATGTCAGCCGAGCGCCAGAGTCAAAGTAAGGTGCAGTGTTTCCACCAGCAGAGTCGCAGTCAGCAGTTTCAAAGAGGCCTTCCCCACTAAAGTGCTGTAAATGCGGGTGTGCCTTTCAAAGTCTGAGGATGCGAGCGTCTGCACCGTATTCCAAGGAAGGTCCCTGTGTACCAAAAGTGGCATCTGTGCCTGCTGAGCACCATCCAGCCACATGGGTCTTTGGACTCTACTGTTTTGTATGCAGGAGGCTGGGCAACAACGTTTTTCCTCCATGGGAGAGCTAGATTTGGAGAGCTTAGAGGAAGCCTGAAGAACACGTTGATACCGGGGCTTCTGGGCAATGCAAGGGGGCCTCATTTTGTAACCCTGAGCTGCTTTTGGAAAACCACCGTGCTTACACGGTGAGTTCTCGGACTTCATACCTGACCTCTTGCTCCCTGAAGCAGCACCAGGACTTTACCTCTAGAGGGAGAAATAGGCAGTCGTCCTCTGAAGGTGGCTAGGCCTTCGGGAGATGTACCATGACCTAGGCGAAACGAAGGCGTTCACTGGCTCGCGCAATTTACTTCAGGAGGAACACTGGCTTTCCAAAGCGCTTTCAGCGAAGAAGTACAGTATGTGACACGGGCCTCCTTTGGTTCCCGGAACGTCAACTACATGAGCTGTGTGGCAACCGTGAAAAGGAGGCCGGACGAGAAAAGCGAAATCTGTCCCGTTGGCAACCCGGAGAGCTGGGTGCTCAGAGCTGCCTGAAAAAGGGTCCTGTTGCCCGTCTTGTACTCACCGTAGGAGTTCCCGGGGAGGCAAAGTGAGGAAGAGTGAGTTTTCTCGCAAGAACGAGGGGGTGTGTGCAGTTCCTCGCTAGGAGCTCATCCCAAAGCCTTCTTGGCTAGTGGTTCGGAAACCTGCCCGCATGCTGCCAAAGGAAAGTCCTCGAGAGCCGTGAAAAGTGTTGGGAGTGCAGCTCTGTCTGAGAAGCCTTAGTGAAGGTACTGCTTTAACACTGGTAGGCCTCTCAGGACTGCAGGGTCTCTCGCGCCTGGACCCAGGTCATGGAAGAACACGGTGTACCCAAAGTGTCAACTGCGGCTTCTGAGTGAGCTCCAGCCACATGGGTCGTTGGCCTCCACTCTGTGCATGCAGAGGGCAGGGCAACACACGGCCTGCTCCGGCGGAGAGCCAGACCTCCACCTCTGGAAACCAGTCTTGGTAACAGAGTGGGGGCCGGTGTCATGAGCAATGCATGTCACACTCCCGGCTTAGATATTAGCTGCCCTGAATCCTATCCGGAGAGTAACATTGATTGTATGAACTCAAAGCTGACGACCCTTCACCTCGAGCAGAAATGTGACTTTACAACCAGTCTGATATGATGGACCCCTCTCCCGAAGCACTGCTGGGCGATTGAAAGTTCCAAAGTCGACATCGCCTGACTGAAGCACTGTGGTGACTAGGCACGTCACCTCGCGCAGAACCTCTGCTTACAAAAGGGTCCTCACAGGAGCGCCTAGTGTGTCGCATGGCTCTCTCGTAGCTGGGCAGAAGGTGCTGCTCCACAGGCTGGCTTTGCACGTAGAAACTGGATCCTGAGGGCTAAAGCATTCTTTGCCCCTTTGGAAGCAGGAGGCTTGGGGCGAGAAAACTGAACGAAAGGCACGGGGTGGCGCCCATGTTGGACACCCTGCAGGAATTGCCCGGGAGGACGAGTGAGTTTTCTCGAAAGAAACAGTGCGCCTGCCGTTCCTTGCCAGGAGCTCGTGCAGCAGACTGCTTCAGCTAAGGCGAATGTCGACTGAGCGGCACACTCAAAGTAAGGGGCAGTGTTTCCATCAGCAAAGTTGGTGGTCACAAGTAGACCCGAGGCTTTCACCACTGAAGTGCTGTAATGCTGGTGTGCCTTTCACATATCTGAGGACGCTCACGTCTGCACCAGTTTCCGAGGAAAATCACTGTGTACCCAAAGTGTCATCTGTGCCTTCTGAGCAACCTCATGCCTCATGATGGTCTTTGGGCTCTACTGTTGGTATGCAGAAGGCCAGGCAGCAATGTGTTTCCTCCATCGGGGAGCCAGATAGCCACAGCATGGAAGAATCCTCAGGACGAGTTTTCTCCCTGGTCTTCTGGGCAATGCAAGGGGACCCCAGTTTGTAAACCTGAGCTGCACTGGAACAAACACCGCCATGGCAAGTGTTCTCAGAATTCATAGCTGACGTCTTCCCCTCGCATGCATCACGTCGACTTCAGATCCAGCTGGAGACATGTGCTCTCAGCCTTTGAAGACTGTCAGGCCTTTGCAAGATCCACGGTGATGTAGGTGAAACTAGATCATTCACTGGCTCACACCATTCACCTCAGGAGGACTCCTGCTTGCCAAAGTGTTTTCATGGAAGGGCACATGTGTGTGGCATGTCTCTTTCACCTGCTTGTGGACTTCAGGTACATGAGCTAGGTGTCAACCGTGAAAGTGGAGAGGGACGGGAACAGCACAATTTGCCCCAGTGACAAAGCAGAGAGATGTGTCCTCAGAGCTGCCTGAGAAACAGTCCTGTTGCCGGTCTTCTATTCACCCCAGGATTACCCTGAGAGGTAACCTGAGGCCGAGTGAATTTTCTTGGAAGAACCGGAGTGCGTGCCGTTCCTTGCTAGGTTCTCATCCCAAAGCCTTCTTGGCTAGTCATAAGGAAACTTGCCCGCGTGTTGCAAGGAAAGTCCGTGTTTTGGATGATCAGTGCTTCATGAAAAGCACTGTGGTCGCCAACTTTCTCAACCCTGCAGGAATACCCGGGGAGGAACGGAGACTTTGCCCAAAGAAACAGAGTGCTTGCCATGCCTTGCTAGGAGCACATCCAGCACAGGACTTTATCTATGGCGAATGTCAGCCGAGCGCCAGAGTCAAAGTAAGGTGCAGTGTTTCCACCAGCAGAGTCGCAGTCAGCAGTTTCAAAGAGGCCTTCCCCACTAAAGTGCTGTAAATGCGGGTGTGCCTTTCAAAGTCTGAGGATGCGAGCGTCTGCACCGTATTCCAAGGAAGGTCCCTGTGTACCAAAAGTGGCATCTGTGCCTGCTGAGCACCATCCAGCCACATGGGTCTTTGGACTCTACTGTTTTGTATGCAGGAGGCTGGGCAACAACGTTTTTCCTCCATGGGAGAGCTAGATTTGGAGAGCTTAGAGGAAGCCTGAAGAACACGTTGATACCGGGGCTTCTGGGCAATGCAAGGGGGCCTCATTTTGTAACCCTGAGCTGCTTTTGGAAAACCACCGTGCTTACACGGTGAGTTCTCGGACTTCATACCTGACCTCTTGCTCCCTGAAGCAGCACCAGGACTTTACCTCTAGAGGGAGAAATAGGCAGTCGTCCTCTGAAGGTGGCTAGGCCTTCGGGAGATGTACCATGACCTAGGCGAAACGAAGGCGTTCACTGGCTCGCGCAATTTACTTCAGGAGGAACACTGGCTTTCCAAAGCGCTTTCAGCGAAGAAGTACAGTATGTGACACGGGCCTCCTTTGGTTCCCGGAACGTCAACTACATGAGCTGTGTGGCAACCGTGAAAAGGAGGCCGGACGAGAAAAGCGAAATCTGTCCCGTTGGCAACCCGGAGAGCTGGGTGCTCAGAGCTGCCTGAAAAAGGGTCCTGTTGCCCGTCTTGTACTCACCGTAGGAGTTCCCGGGGAGGCAAAGTGAGGAAGAGTGAGTTTTCTCGCAAGAACGAGGGGGTGTGTGCAGTTCCTCGCTAGGAGCTCATCCCAAAGCCTTCTTGGCTAGTGGTTCGGAAACCTGCCCGCATGCTGCCAAAGGAAAGTCCTCGAGAGCCGTGAAAAGTGTTGGGAGTGCAGCTCTGTCTGAGAAGCCTTAGTGAAGGTACTGCTTTAACACTGGTAGGCCTCTCAGGACTGCAGGGTCTCTCGCGCCTGGACCCAGGTCATGGAAGAACACGGTGTACCCAAAGTGTCAACTGCGGCTTCTGAGTGAGCTCCAGCCACATGGGTCGTTGGCCTCCACTCTGTGCATGCAGAGGGCAGGGCAACACACGGCCTGCTCCGGCGGAGAGCCAGACCTCCACCTCTGGAAACCAGTCTTGGTAACAGAGTGGGGGCCGGTGTCATGAGCAATGCATGTCACACTCCCGGCTTAGATATTAGCTGCCCTGAATCCTATCCGGAGAGTAACATTGATTGTATGAACTCAAAGCTGACGACCCTTCACCTCGAGCAGAAATGTGACTTTACAACCAGTCTGATATGATGGACCCCTCTCCCGAAGCACTGCTGGGCGATTGAAAGTTCCAAAGTCGACATCGCCTGACTGAAGCACTGTGGTGACTAGGCACGTCACCTCGCGCAGAACCTCTGCTTACAAAAGGGTCCTCACAGGAGCGCCTAGTGTGTCGCATGGCTCTCTCGTAGCTGGGCAGAAGGTGCTGCTCCACAGGCTGGCTTTGCACGTAGAAACTGGATCCTGAGGGCTAAAGCATTCTTTGCCCCTTTGGAAGCAGGAGGCTTGGGGCGAGAAAACTGAACGAAAGGCACGGGGTGGCGCCCATGTTGGACACCCTGCAGGAATTGCCCGGGAGGACGAGTGAGTTTTCTCGAAAGAAACAGTGCGCCTGCCGTTCCTTGCCAGGAGCTCGTGCAGCAGACTGCTTCAGCTAAGGCGAATGTCGACTGAGCGGCACACTCAAAGTAAGGGGCAGTGTTTCCATCAGCAAAGTTGGTGGTCACAAGTAGACCCGAGGCTTTCACCACTGAAGTGCTGTAATGCTGGTGTGCCTTTCACATATCTGAGGACGCTCACGTCTGCACCAGTTTCCGAGGAAAATCACTGTGTACCCAAAGTGTCATCTGTGCCTTCTGAGCAACCTCATGCCGCATGATGGTCTTTGGGCTCTACTGTTGGTATGCAGAAGGCCAGGCAGCAATGTGTTTCCTCCATCGGGGAGCCAGATAGCCACAGCATGGAAGAATCCTCAGGACGAGTTTTCTCCCTGGTCTTCTGGGCAATGCAAGGGGACCCCAGTTTGTAAACCTGAGCTGCACTGGAACAAACACCGCCATGGCAAGTGTTCTCAGAATTCATAGCTGACGTCTTCCCCTCGCATGCATCACGTCGACTTCAGATCCAGCTGGAGACATGTGCTCTCAGCCTTTGAAGACTGTCAGGCCTTTGCAAGATCCACGGTGATGTAGGTGAAACTAGATCATTCACTGGCTCACACCATTCACCTCAGGAGGACTCCTGCTTGCCAAAGTGTTTTCATGGAAGGGCACATGTGTGTGGCATGTCTCTTTCACCTGCTTGTGGACTTCAGGTACATGAGCTAGGTGTCAACCGTGAAAGTGGAGAGGGACGGGAACAGCACAATTTGCCCCAGTGACAAAGCAGAGAGATGTGTCCTCAGAGCTGCCTGAGAAACAGTCCTGTTGCCGGTCTTCTATTCACCCCAGGATTACCCTGAGAGGTAACCTGAGGCCGAGTGAATTTTCTTGGAAGAACCGGAGTGCGTGCCGTTCCTTGCTAGGTTCTCATCCCAAAGCCTTCTTGGCTAGTCATAAGGAAACTTGCCCGCGTGTTGCAAGGAAAGTCCGTGTTTTGGATGATCAGTGCTTCATGAAAAGCACTGTGGTCGCCAACTTTCTCAACCCTGCAGGAATACCCGGGGAGGAACGGAGACTTTGCCCAAAGAAACAGAGTGCTTGCCATGCCTTGCTAGGAGCACATCCAGCACAGGACTTTATCTATGGCGAATGTCAGCCGAGCGCCAGAGTCAAAGTAAGGTGCAGTGTTTCCACCAGCAGAGTCGCAGTCAGCAGTTTCAAAGAGGCCTTCCCCACTAAAGTGCTGTAAATGCGGGTGTGCCTTTCAAAGTCTGAGGATGCGAGCGTCTGCACCGTATTCCAAGGAAGGTCCCTGTGTACCAAAAGTGGCATCTGTGCCTGCTGAGCACCATCCAGCCACATGGGTCTTTGGACTCTACTGTTTTGTATGCAGGAGGCTGGGCAACAACGTTTTTCCTCCATGGGAGAGCTAGATTTGGAGAGCTTAGAGGAAGCCTGAAGAACACGTTGATACCGGGGCTTCTGGGCAATGCAAGGGGGCCTCATTTTGTAACCCTGAGCTGCTTTTGGAAAACCACCGTGCTTACACGGTGAGTTCTCGGACTTCATACCTGACCTCTTGCTCCCTGAAGCAGCACCAGGACTTTACCTCTAGAGGGAGAAATAGGCAGTCGTCCTCTGAAGGTGGCTAGGCCTTCGGGAGATGTACCATGACCTAGGCGAAACGAAGGCGTTCACTGGCTCGCGCAATTTACTTCAGGAGGAACACTGGCTTTCCAAAGCGCTTTCAGCGAAGAAGTACAGTATGTGACACGGGCCTCCTTTGGTTCCCGGAACGTCAACTACATGAGCTGTGTGGCAACCGTGAAAAGGAGGCCGGACGAGAAAAGCGAAATCTGTCCCGTTGGCAACCCGGAGAGCTGGGTGCTCAGAGCTGCCTGAAAAAGGGTCCTGTTGCCCGTCTTGTACTCACCGTAGGAGTTCCCGGGGAGGCAAAGTGAGGAAGAGTGAGTTTTCTCGCAAGAACGAGGGGGTGTGGGCAGTTCCTCGCTAGGAGCTCATCCCAAAGCCTTCTTGGCTAGTGGTTCGGAAACCTGCCCGCATGCTGCCAAAGGAAAGTCCTCGAGAGCCGTGAAAAGTGTTGGGAGTGCAGCTCTGTCTGAGAAGCCTTAGTGAAGGTACTGCTTTAACACTGGTAGGCCTCTCAGGACTGCAGGGTCTCTCGCGCCTGGACCCAGGTCATGGAAGAACACGGTGTACCCAAAGTGTCAACTGCGGCTTCTGAGTGAGCTCCAGCCACATGGGTCGTTGGCCTCCACTCTGTGCATGCAGAGGGCAGGGCAACACACGGCCTGCTCCGGCGGAGAGCCAGACCTCCACCTCTGGAAACCAGTCTTGGTAACAGAGTGGGGGCCGGTGTCATGAGCAATGCATGTCACACTCCCGGCTTAGATATTAGCTGCCCTGAATCCTATCCGGAGAGTAACATTGATTGTATGAACTCAAAGCTGACGACCCTTCACCTCGAGCAGAAATGTGACTTTACAACCAGTCTGATATGATGGACCCCTCTCCCGAAGCACTGCTGGGCGATTGAAAGTTCCAAAGTCGACATCGCCTGACTGAAGCACTGTGGTGACTAGGCACGTCACCTCGCGCAGAACCTCTGCTTACAAAAGGGTCCTCACAGGAGCGCCTAGTGTGTCGCATGGCTCTCTCGTAGCTGGGCAGAAGGTGCTGCTCCACAGGCTGGGTTTGCACGTAGAAACTGGATTCTGAGGGCTAAAGCATTCTTTGCCCCTTTGGAAGCAGGAGGCTTGGGGCGAGAAAACTGAACGAAAGGCACGGGGTGGCGCCCATGTTGGACACCCTGCAGGAATTGCCCGGGAGGACGAGTGAGTTTTCTCGAAAGAAACAGTGCGCCTGCCGTTCCTTGCCAGGAGCTCGTGCAGCAGACTGCTTCAGCTAAGGCGAATGTCGACTGAGCGGCACACTCAAAGTAAGGGGCAGTGTTTCCATCAGCAAAGTTGGTGGTCACAAGTAGACCCGAGGCTTTCACCACTGAAGTGCTGTAATGCTGGTGTGCCTTTCACATATCTGAGGACGCTCACGTCTGCACCAGTTTCCGAGGAAAATCACTGTGTACCCAAAGTGTCATCTGTGCCTTCTGAGCAACCTCATGCCGCATGATGGTCTTTGGGCTCTACTGTTGGTATGCAGAAGGCCAGGCAGCAATGTGTTTCCTCCATCGGGGAGCCAGATAGCCACAGCATGGAAGAATCCTCAGGACGAGTTTTCTCCCTGGTCTTCTGGGCAATGCAAGGGGACCCCAGTTTGTAAACCTGAGCTGCACTGGAACAAACACCGCCATGGCAAGTGTTCTCAGAATTCATAGCTGACGTCTTCCCCTCGCATGCATCACGTCGACTTCAGATCCAGCTGGAGACATGTGCTCTCAGCCTTTGAAGACTGTCAGGCCTTTGCAAGATCCACGGTGATGTAGGTGAAACTAGATCATTCACTGGCTCACACCATTCACCTCAGGAGGACTCCTGCTTGCCAAAGTGTTTTCATGGAAGGGCACATGTGTGTGGCATGTCTCTTTCACCTGCTTGTGGACTTCAGGTACATGAGCTAGGTGTCAACCGTGAAAGTGGAGAGGGACGGGAACAGCACAATTTGCCCCAGTGACAAAGCAGAGAGATGTGTCCTCAGAGCTGCCTGAGAAACAGTCCTGTTGCCGGTCTTCTATTCACCCCAGGATTACCCTGAGAGGTAACCTGAGGCCGAGTGAATTTTCTTGGAAGAACCGGAGTGCGTGCCGTTCCTTGCTAGGTTCTCATCCCAAAGCCTTCTTGGCTAGTCATAAGGAAACTTGCCCGCGTGTTGCAAGGAAAGTCCGTGTTTTGGATGATCAGTGCTTCATGAAAAGCACTGTGGTCGCCAACTTTCTCAACCCTGCAGGAATACCCGGGGAGGAACGGAGACTTTGCCCAAAGAAACAGAGTGCTTGCAATGCCTTGCTAGGAGCACATCCAGCACAGGACTTTATCTATGGCGAATGTCAGCCGAGCGCCAGAGTCAAAGTAAGGTGCAGTGTTTCCACCAGCAGAGTCGCAGTCAGCAGTTTCAAAGAGGCCTTCCCCACTAAAGTGCTGTAAATGCGGGTGTGCCTTTCAAAGTCTGAGGATGCGAGCGTCTGCACCGTATTCCAAGGAAGGTCCCTGTGTACCAAAAGTGGCATCTGTGCCTGCTGAGCACCATCCAGCCACATGGGTCTTTGGACTCTACTGTTTTGTATGCAGGAGGCTGGGCAACAACGTTTTTCCTCCATGGGAGAGCTAGATTTGGAGAGCTTAGAGGAAGCCTGAAGAACACGTTGATACCGGGGCTTCTGGGCAATGCAAGGGGGCCTCATTTTGTAACCCTGAGCTGCTTTTGGAAAACCACCGTGCTTACACGGTGAGTTCTCGGACTTCATACCTGACCTCTTGCTCCCTGAAGCAGCACCAGGACTTTACCTCTAGAGGGAGAAATAGGCAGTCGTCCTCTGAAGGTGGCTAGGCCTTCGGGAGATGTACCATGACCTAGGCGAAACGAAGGCGTTCACTGGCTCGCGCAATTTACTTCAGGAGGAACACTGGCTTTCCAAAGCGCTTTCAGCGAAGAAGTACAGTATGTGACACGGGCCTCCTTTGGTTCCCGGAACGTCAACTACATGAGCTGTGTGGCAACCGTGAAAAGGAGGCCGGACGAGAAAAGCGAAATCTGTCCCGTTGGCAACCCGGAGAGCTGGGTGCTCAGAGCTGCCTGAAAAAGGGTCCTGTTGCCCGTCTTGTACTCACCGTAGGAGTTCCCGGGGAGGCAAAGTGAGGAAGAGTGAGTTTTCTCGCAAGAACGAGGGGGTGTGGGCAGTTCCTCGCTAGGAGCTCATCCCAAAGCCTTCTTGGCTAGTGGTTCGGAAACCTGCCCGCATGCTGCCAAAGGAAAGTCCTCGAGAGCCGTGAAAAGTGTTGGGAGTGCAGCTCTGTCTGAGAAGCCTTAGTGAAGGTACTGCTTTAACACTGGTAGGCCTCTCAGGACTGCAGGGTCTCTCGCGCCTGGACCCAGGTCATGGAAGAACACGGTGTACCCAAAGTGTCAACTGCGGCTTCTGAGTGAGCTCCAGCCACATGGGTCGTTGGCCTCCACTCTGTGCATGCAGAGGGCAGGGCAACACACGGCCTGCTCCGGCGGAGAGCCAGACCTCCACCTCTGGAAACCAGTCTTGGTAACAGAGTGGGGGCCGGTGTCATGAGCAATGCATGTCACACTCCCGGCTTAGATATTAGCTGCCCTGAATCCTATCCGGAGAGTAACATTGATTGTATGAACTCAAAGCTGACGACCCTTCACCTCGAGCAGAAATGTGACTTTACAACCAGTCTGATATGATGGACCCCTCTCCCGAAGCACTGCTGGGCGATTGAAAGTTCCAAAGTCGACATCGCCTGACTGAAGCACTGTGGTGACTAGGCACGTCACCTCGCGCAGAACCTCTGCTTACAAAAGGGTCCTCACAGGAGCGCCTAGTGTGTCGCATGGCTCTCTCGTAGCTGGGCAGAAGGTGCTGCTCCACAGGCTGGCTTTGCACGTAGAAACTGGATCCTGAGGGCTAAAGCATTCTTTGCCCCTTTGGAAGCAGGAGGCTTGGGGCGAGAAAACTGAACGAAAGGCACGGGGTGGCGCCCATGTTGGACACCCTGCAGGAATTGCCCGGGAGGACGAGTGAGTTTTCTCGAAAGAAACAGTGCGCCTGCCGTTCCTTGCCAGGAGCTCGTGCAGCAGACTGCTTCAGCTAAGGCGAATGTCGACTGAGCGGCACACTCAAAGTAAGGGGCAGTGTTTCCATCAGCAAAGTTGGTGGTCACAAGTAGACCCGAGGCTTTCACCACTGAAGTGCTGTAATGCTGGTGTGCCTTTCACATATCTGAGGACGCTCACGTCTGCACCAGTTTCCGAGGAAAATCACTGTGTACCCAAAGTGTCATCTGTGCCTTCTGAGCAACCTCATGCCGCATGATGGTCTTTGGGCTCTACTGTTGGTATGCAGAAGGCCAGGCAGCAATGTGTTTCCTCCATCGGGGAGCCAGATAGCCACAGCATGGAAGAATCCTCAGGACGAGTTTTCTCCCTGGTCTTCTGGGCAATGCAAGGGGACCCCAGTTTGTAAACCTGAGCTGCACTGGAACAAACACCGCCATGGCAAGTGTTCTCAGAATTCATAGCTGACGTCTTCCCCTCGCATGCATCACGTCGACTTCAGATCCAGCTGGAGACATGTGCTCTCAGCCTTTGAAGACTGTCAGGCCTTTGCAAGATCCACGGTGATGTAGGTGAAACTAGATCATTCACTGGCTCACACCATTCACCTCAGGAGGACTCCTGCTTGCCAAAGTGTTTTCATGGAAGGGCACATGTGTGTGGCATGTCTCTTTCACCTGCTTGTGGACTTCAGGTACATGAGCTAGGTGTCAACCGTGAAAGTGGAGAGGGACGGGAACAGCACAATTTGCCCCAGTGACAAAGCAGAGAGATGTGTCCTCAGAGCTGCCTGAGAAACAGTCCTGTTGCCGGTCTTCTATTCACCCCAGGATTACCCTGAGAGGTAACCTGAGGCCGAGTGAATTTTCTTGGAAGAACCGGAGTGCGTGCCGTTCCTTGCTAGGTTCTCATCCCAAAGCCTTCTTGGCTAGTCATAAGGAAACTTGCCCGCGTGTTGCAAGGAAAGTCCGTGTTTTGGATGATCAGTGCTTCATGAAAAGCACTGTGGTCGCCAACTTTCTCAACCCTGCAGGAATACCCGGGGAGGAACGGAGACTTTGCCCAAAGAAACAGAGTGCTTGCAATGCCTTGCTAGGAGCACATCCAGCACAGGACTTTTATCTATGGCGAATGTCAGCCGAGCGCCAGAGTCAAAGTAAGGTGCAGTGTTTCCACCAGCAGAGTCGCAGTCAGCAGTTTCAAAGAGGCCTTCCCCACTAAAGTGCTGTAAATGCGGGTGTGCCTTTCAAAGTCTGAGGATGCGAGCGTCTGCACCGTATTCCAAGGAAGGTCCCTGTGTACCAAAAGTGGCATCTGTGCCTGCTGAGCACCATCCAGCCACATGGGTCTTTGGACTCTACTGTTTTGTATGCAGGAGGCTGGGCAACAACGTTTTTCCTCCATGGGAGAGCTAGATTTGGAGAGCTTAGAGGAAGCCTGAAGAACACGTTGATACCGGGGCTTCTGGGCAATGCAAGGGGGCCTCATTTTGTAACCCTGAGCTGCTTTTGGAAAACCACCGTGCTTACACGGTGAGTTCTCGGACTTCATACCTGACCTCTTGCTCCCTGAAGCAGCACCAGGACTTTACCTCTAGAGGGAGAAATAGGCAGTCGTCCTCTGAAGGTGGCTAGGCCTTCGGGAGATGTACCATGACCTAGGCAAAACGAAGGCGTTCACTGGCTCGCGCAATTTACTTCAGGAGGAACACTGGCTTTCCAAAGCGCTTTCAGCGAAGAAGTACAGTATGTGACACGGGCCTCCTTTGGTTCCCGGAACGTCAACTACATGAGCTGTGTGGCAACCGTGAAAAGGAGGCCGGACGAGAAAAGCGAAATCTGTCCCGTTGGCAACCCGGAGAGCTGGGTGCTCAGAGCTGCCTGAAAAAGGGTCCTGTTGCCCGTCTTGTACTCACCGTAGGAGTTCCCGGGGAGGCAAAGTGAGGAAGAGTGAGTTTTCTCGCAAGAACGAGGGGGTGCGGGCAGTTCCTCGCTAGGAGCTCATCCCAAAGCCTTCTTGGCTAGTGGTTCGGAAACCTGCCCGCATGCTGCCAAAGGAAAGTCCTCGAGAGCCGTGAAAAGTGTTGGGAGTGCAGCTCTGTCTGAGAAGCCTTAGTGAAGGTACTGCTTTAACACTGGTAGGCCTCTCAGGACTGCAGGGTCTCTCGCGCCTGGACCCAGGTCATGGAAGAACACGGTGTACCCAAAGTGTCAACTGCGGCTTCTGAGTGAGCTCCAGCCACATGGGTCGTTGGCCTCCACTCTGTGCATGCAGAGGGCAGGGCAACACACGGCCTGCTCCGGCGGAGAGCCAGACCTCCACCTCTGGAAACCAGTCTTGGTAACAGAGTGGGGGCCGGTGTCATGAGCAATGCATGTCACACTCCCGGCTTAGATATTAGCTGCCCTGAATCCTATCCGGAGAGTAACATTGATTGTATGAACTCAAAGCTGACGACCCTTCACCTCGAGCAGAAATGTGACTTTACAACCAGTCTGATATGATGGACCCCTCTCCCGAAGCACTGCTGGGCGATTGAAAGTTCCAAAGTCGACATCGCCTGACTGAAGCACTGTGGTGACTAGGCACGTCACCTCGCGCAGAACCTCTGCTTACAAAAGGGTCCTCACAGGAGCGCCTAGTGTGTCGCATGGCTCTCTCGTAGCTGGGCAGAAGGTGCTGCTCCACAGGCTGGGTTTGCACGTAGAAACTGGATCCTGAGGGCTAAAGCATTCTTTGCCCCTTTGGAAGCAGGAGGCTTGGGGCGAGAAAACTGAACGAAAGGCACGGGGTGGCGCCCATGTTGGACACCCTGCAGGAATTGCCCGGGAGGACGAGTGAGTTTTCTCGAAAGAAACAGTGCGCCTGCCGTTCCTTGCCAGGAGCTCGTGCAGCAGACTGCTTCAGCTAAGGCGAATGTCGACTGAGCGGCACACTCAAAGTAAGGGGCAGTGTTTCCATCAGCAAAGTTGGTGGTCACAAGTAGACCCGAGGCTTTCACCACTGAAGTGCTGTAATGCTGGTGTGCCTTTCACATATCTGAGGACGCTCACGTCTGCACCAGTTTCCGAGGAAAATCACTGTGTACCCAAAGTGTCATCTGTGCCTTCTGAGCAACCTCATGCCGCATGATGGTCTTTGGGCTCTACTGTTGGTATGCAGAAGGCCAGGCAGCAATGTGTTTCCTCCATCGGGGAGCCAGATAGCCACAGCATGGAAGAATCCTCAGGACGAGTTTTCTCCCTGGTCTTCTGGGCAATGCAAGGGGACCCCAGTTTGTAAACCTGAGCTGCACTGGAACAAACACCGCCATGGCAAGTGTTCTCAGAATTCATAGCTGACGTCTTCCCCTCGCATGCATCACGTCGACTTCAGATCCAGCTGGAGACATGTGCTCTCAGCCTTTGAAGACTGTCAGGCCTTTGCAAGATCCACGGTGATGTAGGTGAAACTAGATCATTCACTGGCTCACACCATTCACCTCAGGAGGACTCCTGCTTGCCAAAGTGTTTTCATGGAAGGGCACATGTGTGTGGCATGTCTCTTTCACCTGCTTGTGGACTTCAGGTACATGAGCTAGGTGTCAACCGTGAAAGTGGAGAGGGACGGGAACAGCACAATTTGCCCCAGTGACAAAGCAGAGAGATGTGTCCTCAGAGCTGCCTGAGAAACAGTCCTGTTGCCGGTCTTCTATTCACCCCAGGATTACCCTGAGAGGTAACCTGAGGCCGAGTGAATTTTCTTGGAAGAACCGGAGTGCGTGCCGTTCCTTGCTAGGTTCTCATCCCAAAGCCTTCTTGGCTAGTCATAAGGAAACTTGCCCGCGTGTTGCAAGGAAAGTCCGTGTTTTGGATGATCAGTGCTTCATGAAAAGCACTGTGGTCGCCAACTTTCTCAACCCTGCAGGAATACCCGGGGAGGAACGGAGACTTTGCCCAAAGAAACAGAGTGCTTGCAATGCCTTGCTAGGAGCACATCCAGCACAGGACTTTTATCTATGGCGAATGTCAGCCGAGCGCCAGAGTCAAAGTAAGGTGCAGTGTTTCCACCAGCAGAGTCGCAGTCAGCAGTTTCAAAGAGGCCTTCCCCACTAAAGTGCTGTAAATGCGGGTGTGCCTTTCAAAGTCTGAGGATGCGAGCGTCTGCACCGTATTCCAAGGAAGGTCCCTGTGTACCAAAAGTGGCATCTGTGCCTGCTGAGCACCATCCAGCCACATGGGTCTTTGGACTCTACTGTTTTGTATGCAGGAGGCTGGGCAACAACGTTTTTCCTCCATGGGAGAGCTAGATTTGGAGAGCTTAGAGGAAGCCTGAAGAACACGTTGATACCGGGGCTTCTGGGCAATGCAAGGGGGCCTCATTTTGTAACCCTGAGCTGCTTTTGGAAAACCACCGTGCTTACACGGTGAGTTCTCGGACTTCATACCTGACCTCTTGCTCCCTGAAGCAGCACCAGGACTTTACCTCTAGAGGGAGAAATAGGCAGTCGTCCTCTGAAGGTGGCTAGGCCTTCGGGAGATGTACCATGACCTAGGCGAAACGAAGGCGTTCACTGGCTCGCGCAATTTACTTCAGGAGGAACACTGGCTTTCCAAAGCGCTTTCAGCGAAGAAGTACAGTATGTGACACGGGCCTCCTTTGGTTCCCGGAACGTCAACTACATGAGCTGTGTGGCAACCGTGAAAAGGAGGCCGGACGAGAAAAGCGAAATCTGTCCCGTTGGCAACCCGGAGAGCTGGGTGCTCAGAGCTGCCTGAAAAAGGGTCCTGTTGCCCGTCTTGTACTCACCGTAGGAGTTCCCGGGGAGGCAAAGTGAGGAAGAGTGAGTTTTCTCGCAAGAACGAGGGGGTGCGGGCAGTTCCTCGCTAGGAGCTCATCCCAAAGCCTTCTTGGCTAGTGGTTCGGAAACCTGCCCGCATGCTGCCAAAGGAAAGTCCTCGAGAGCCGTGAAAAGTGTTGGGAGTGCAGCTCTGTCTGAGAAGCCTTAGTGAAGGTACTGCTTTAACACTGGTAGGCCTCTCAGGACTGCAGGGTCTCTCGCGCCTGGACCCAGGTCATGGAAGAACACGGTGTACCCAAAGTGTCAACTGCGGCTTCTGAGTGAGCTCCAGCCACATGGGTCGTTGGCCTCCACTCTGTGCATGCAGAGGGCAGGGCAACACACGGCCTGCTCCGGCGGAGAGCCAGACCTCCACCTCTGGAAACCAGTCTTGGTAACAGAGTGGGGGCCGGTGTCATGAGCAATGCATGTCACACTCCCGGCTTAGATATTAGCTGCCCTGAATCCTATCCGGAGAGTAACATTGATTGTATGAACTCAAAGCTGACGACCCTTCACCTCGAGCAGAAATGTGACTTTACAACCAGTCTGATATGATGGACCCCTCTCCCGAAGCACTGCTGGGCGATTGAAAGTTCCAAAGTCGACATCGCCTGACTGAAGCACTGTGGTGACTAGGCACGTCACCTCGCGCAGAACCTCTGCTTACAAAAGGGTCCTCACAGGAGCGCCTAGTGTGTCGCATGGCTCTCTCGTAGCTGGGCAGAAGGTGCTGCTCCACAGGCTGGCTTTGCACGTAGAAACTGGATCCTGAGGGCTAAAGCATTCTTTGCCCCTTTGGAAGCAGGAGGCTTGGGGCGAGAAAACTGAACGAAAGGCACGGGGTGGCGCCCATGTTGGACACCCTGCAGGAATTGCCCGGGAGGACGAGTGAGTTTTCTCGAAAGAAACAGTGCGCCTGCCGTTCCTTGCCAGGAGCTCGTGCAGCAGACTGCTTCAGCTAAGGCGAATGTCGACTGAGCGGCACACTCAAAGTAAGGGGCAGTGTTTCCATCAGCAAAGTTGGTGGTCACAAGTAGACCCGAGGCTTTCACCACTGAAGTGCTGTAATGCTGGTGTGCCTTTCACATATCTGAGGACGCTCACGTCTGCACCAGTTTCCGAGGAAAATCACTGTGTACCCAAAGTGTCATCTGTGCCTTCTGAGCAACCTCATGCCGCATGATGGTCTTTGGGCTCTACTGTTGGTATGCAGAAGGCCAGGCAGCAATGTGTTTCCTCCATCGGGGAGCCAGATAGCCACAGCATGGAAGAATCCTCAGGACGAGTTTTCTCCCTGGTCTTCTGGGCAATGCAAGGGGACCCCAGTTTGTAAACCTGAGCTGCACTGGAACAAACACCGCCATGGCAAGTGTTCTCAGAATTCATAGCTGACGTCTTCCCCTCGCATGCATCACGTCGACTTCAGATCCAGCTGGAGACATGTGCTCTCAGCCTTTGAAGACTGTCAGGCCTTTGCAAGATCCACGGTGATGTAGGTGAAACTAGATCATTCACTGGCTCACACCATTCACCTCAGGAGGACTCCTGCTTGCCAAAGTGTTTTCATGGAAGGGCACATGTGTGTGGCATGTCTCTTTCACCTGCTTGTGGACTTCAGGTACATGAGCTAGGTGTCAACCGTGAAAGTGGAGAGGGACGGGAACAGCACAATTTGCCCCAGTGACAAAGCAGAGAGATGTGTCCTCAGAGCTGCCTGAGAAACAGTCCTGTTGCCGGTCTTCTATTCACCCCAGGATTACCCTGAGAGGTAACCTGAGGCCGAGTGAATTTTCTTGGAAGAACCGGAGTGCGTGCCGTTCCTTGCTAGGTTCTCATCCCAAAGCCTTCTTGGCTAGTCATAAGGAAACTTGCCCGCGTGTTGCAAGGAAAGTCCGTGTTTTGGATGATCAGTGCTTCATGAAAAGCACTGTGGTCGCCAACTTTCTCAACCCTGCAGGAATACCCGGGGAGGAACGGAGACTTTGCCCAAAGAAACAGAGTGCTTGCAATGCCTTGCTAGGAGCACATCCAGCACAGGACTTTTATCTATGGCGAATGTCAGCCGAGCGCCAGAGTCAAAGTAAGGTGCAGTGTTTCCACCAGCAGAGTCGCAGTCAGCAGTTTCAAAGAGGCCTTCCCCACTAAAGTGCTGTAAATGCGGGTGTGCCTTTCAAAGTCTGAGGATGCGAGCGTCTGCACCGTATTCCAAGGAAGGTCCCTGTGTACCAAAAGTGGCATCTGTGCCTGCTGAGCACCATCCAGCCACATGGGTCTTTGGACTCTACTGTTTTGTATGCAGGAGGCTGGGCAACAACGTTTTTCCTCCATGGGAGAGCTAGATTTGGAGAGCTTAGAGGAAGCCTGAAGAACACGTTGATACCGGGGCTTCTGGGCAATGCAAGGGGGCCTCATTTTGTAACCCTGAGCTGCTTTTGGAAAACCACCGTGCTTACACGGTGAGTTCTCGGACTTCATACCTGACCTCTTGCTCCCTGAAGCAGCACCAGGACTTTACCTCTAGAGGGAGAAATAGGCAGTCGTCCTCTGAAGGTGGCTAGGCCTTCGGGAGATGTACCATGACCTAGGCGAAACGAAGGCGTTCACTGGCTCGCGCAATTTACTTCAGGAGGAACACTGGCTTTCCAAAGCGCTTTCAGCGAAGAAGTACAGTATGTGACACGGGCCTCCTTTGGTTCCCGGAACGTCAACTACATGAGCTGTGTGGCAACCGTGAAAAGGAGGCCGGACGAGAAAAGCGAAATCTGTCCCGTTGGCAACCCGGAGAGCTGGGTGCTCAGAGCTGCCTGAAAAAGGGTCCTGTTGCCCGTCTTGTACTCACCGTAGGAGTTCCCGGGGAGGCAAAGTGAGGAAGAGTGAGTTTTCTCGCAAGAACGAGGGGGTGCGGGCAGTTCCTCGCTAGGAGCTCATCCCAAAGCCTTCTTGGCTAGTGGTTCGGAAACCTGCCCGCATGCTGCCAAAGGAAAGTCCTCGAGAGCCGTGAAAAGTGTTGGGAGTGCAGCTCTGTCTGAGAAGCCTTAGTGAAGGTACTGCTTTAACACTGGTAGGCCTCTCAGGACTGCAGGGTCTCTCGCGCCTGGACCCAGGTCATGGAAGAACACGGTGTACCCAAAGTGTCAACTGCGGCTTCTGAGTGAGCTCCAGCCACATGGGTCGTTGGCCTCCACTCTGTGCATGCAGAGGGCAGGGCAACACACGGCCTGCTCCGGCGGAGAGCCAGACCTCCACCTCTGGAAACCAGTCTTGGTAACAGAGTGGGGGCCGGTGTCATGAGCAATGCATGTCACACTCCCGGCTTAGATATTAGCTGCCCGGAATCCTATCCGGAGAGTAACATTGATTGTATGAACTCAAAGCTGACGACCCTTCACCTCGAGCAGAAATGTGACTTTACAACCAGTCTGATATGATGGACCCCTCTCCCGAAGCACTGCTGGGCGATTGAAAGTTCCAAAGTCGACATCGCCTGACTGAAGCACTGTGGTGACTAGGCACGTCACCTCGCGCAGAACCTCTGCTTACAAAAGGGTCCTCACAGGAGCGCCTAGTGTGTCGCATGGCTCTCTCGTAGCTGGGCAGAAGGTGCTGCTCCACAGGCTGGCTTTGCACGTAGAAACTGGATCCTGAGGGCTAAAGCATTCTTTGCCCCTTTGGAAGCAGGAGGCTTGGGGCGAGAAAACTGAACGAAAGGCACGGGGTGGCGCCCATGTTGGACACCCTGCAGGAATTGCCCGGGAGGACGAGTGAGTTTTCTCGAAAGAAACAGTGCGCCTGCCGTTCCTTGCCAGGAGCTCGTGCAGCAGACTGCTTCAGCTAAGGCGAATGTCGACTGAGCGGCACACTCAAAGTAAGGGGCAGTGTTTCCATCAGCAAAGTTGGTGGTCACAAGTAGACCCGAGGCTTTCACCACTGAAGTGCTGTAATGCTGGTGTGCCTTTCACATATCTGAGGACGCTCACGTCTGCACCAGTTTCCGAGGAAAATCACTGTGTACCCAAAGTGTCATCTGTGCCTTCTGAGCAACCTCATGCCTCATGATGGTCTTTGGGCTCTACTGTTGGTATGCAGAAGGCCAGGCAGCAATGTGTTTCCTCCATCGGGGAGCCAGATAGCCACAGCATGGAAGAATCCTCAGGACGAGTTTTCTCCCTGGTCTTCTGGGCAATGCAAGGGGACCCCAGTTTGTAAACCTGAGCTGCACTGGAACAAACACCGCCATGGCAAGTGTTCTCAGAATTCATAGCTGACGTCTTCCCCTCGCATGCATCACGTCGACTTCAGATCCAGCTGGAGACATGTGCTCTCAGCCTTTGAAGACTGTCAGGCCTTTGCAAGATCCACGGTGATGTAGGTGAAACTAGATCATTCACTGGCTCACACCATTCACCTCAGGAGGACTCCTGCTTGCCAAAGTGTTTTCATGGAAGGGCACATGTGTGTGGCATGTCTCTTTCACCTGCTTGTGGACTTCAGGTACATGAGCTAGGTGTCAACCGTGAAAGTGGAGAGGGACGGGAACAGCACAATTTGCCCCAGTGACAAAGCAGAGAGATGTGTCCTCAGAGCTGCCTGAGAAACAGTCCTGTTGCCGGTCTTCTATTCACCCCAGGATTACCCTGAGAGGTAACCTGAGGCCGAGTGAATTTTCTTGGAAGAACCGGAGTGCGTGCCGTTCCTTGCTAGGTTCTCATCCCAAAGCCTTCTTGGCTAGTCATAAGGAAACTTGCCCGCGTGTTGCAAGGAAAGTCCGTGTTTTGGATGATCAGTGCTTCATGAAAAGCACTGTGGTCGCCAACTTTCTCAACCCTGCAGGAATACCCGGGGAGGAACGGAGACTTTGCCCAAAGAAACAGAGTGCTTGCAATGCCTTGCTAGGAGCACATCCAGCACAGGACTTTTATCTATGGCGAATGTCAGCCGAGCGCCAGAGTCAAAGTAAGGTGCAGTGTTTCCACCAGCAGAGTCGCAGTCAGCAGTTTCAAAGAGGCCTTCCCCACTAAAGTGCTGTAAATGCGGGTGTGCCTTTCAAAGTCTGAGGATGCGAGCGTCTGCACCGTATTCCAAGGAAGGTCCCTGTGTACCAAAAGTGGCATCTGTGCCTGCTGAGCACCATCCAGCCACATGGGTCTTTGGACTCTACTGTTTTGTATGCAGGAGGCTGGGCAACAACGTTTTTCCTCCATGGGAGAGCTAGATTTGGAGAGCTTAGAGGAAGCCTGAAGAACACGTTGATACCGGGGCTTCTGGGCAATGCAAGGGGGCCTCATTTTGTAACCCTGAGCTGCTTTTGGAAAACCACCGTGCTTACACGGTGAGTTCTCGGACTTCATACCTGACCTCTTGCTCCCTGAAGCAGCACCAGGACTTTACCTCTAGAGGGAGAAATAGGCAGTCGTCCTCTGAAGGTGGCTAGGCCTTCGGGAGATGTACCATGACCTAGGCGAAACGAAGGCGTTCACTGGCTCGCGCAATTTACTTCAGGAGGAACACTGGCTTTCCAAAGCGCTTTCAGCGAAGAAGTACAGTATGTGACACGGGCCTCCTTTGGTTCCCGGAACGTCAACTACATGAGCTGTGTGGCAACCGTGAAAAGGAGGCCGGACGAGAAAAGCGAAATCTGTCCCGTTGGCAACCCGGAGAGCTGGGTGCTCAGAGCTGCCTGAAAAAGGGTCCTGTTGCCCGTCTTGTACTCACCGTAGGAGTTCCCGGGGAGGCAAAGTGAGGAAGAGTGAGTTTTCTCGCAAGAACGAGGGGGTGTGGGCAGTTCCTCGCTAGGAGCTCATCCCAAAGCCTTCTTGGCTAGTGGTTCGGAAACCTGCCCGCATGCTGCCAAAGGAAAGTCCTCGAGAGCCGTGAAAAGTGTTGGGAGTGCAGCTCTGTCTGAGAAGCCTTAGTGAAGGTACTGCTTTAACACTGGTAGGCCTCTCAGGACTGCAGGGTCTCTCGCGCCTGGACCCAGGTCATGGAAGAACACGGTGTACCCAAAGTGTCAACTGCGGCTTCTGAGTGAGCTCCAGCCACATGGGTCGTTGGCCTCCACTCTGTGCATGCAGAGGGCAGGGCAACACACGGCCTGCTCCGGCGGAGAGCCAGACCTCCACCTCTGGAAACCAGTCTTGGTAACAGAGTGGGGGCCGGTGTCATGAGCAATGCATGTCACACTCCCGGCTTAGATATTAGCTGCCCGGAATCCTATCCGGAGAGTAACATTGATTGTATGAACTCAAAGCTGACGACCCTTCACCTCGAGCAGAAATGTGACTTTACAACCAGTCTGATATGATGGACCCCTCTCCCGAAGCACTGCTGGGCGATTGAAAGTTCCAAAGTCGACATCGCCTGACTGAAGCACTGTGGTGACTAGGCACGTCACCTCGCGCAGAACCTCTGCTTACAAAAGGGTCCTCACAGGAGCGCCTAGTGTGTCGCATGGCTCTCTCGTAGCTGGGCAGAAGGTGCTGCTCCACAGGCTGGCTTTGCACGTAGAAACTGGATCCTGAGGGCTAAAGCATTCTTTGCCCCTTTGGAAGCAGGAGGCTTGGGGCGAGAAAACTGAACGAAAGGCACGGGGTGGCGCCCATGTTGGACACCCTGCAGGAATTGCCCGGGAGGACGAGTGAGTTTTCTCGAAAGAAACAGTGCGCCTGCCGTTCCTTGCCAGGAGCTCGTGCAGCAGACTGCTTCAGCTAAGGCGAATGTCGACTGAGCGGCACACTCAAAGTAAGGGGCAGTGTTTCCATCAGCAAAGTTGGTGGTCACAAGTAGACCCGAGGCTTTCACCACTGAAGTGCTGTAATGCTGGTGTGCCTTTCACATATCTGAGGACGCTCACGTCTGCACCAGTTTCCGAGGAAAATCACTGTGTACCCAAAGTGTCATCTGTGCCTTCTGAGCAACCTCATGCCGCATGATGGTCTTTGGGCTCTACTGTTGGTATGCAGAAGGCCAGGCAGCAATGTGTTTCCTCCATCGGGGAGCCAGATAGCCACAGCATGGAAGAATCCTCAGGACGAGTTTTCTCCCTGGTCTTCTGGGCAATGCAAGGGGACCCCAGTTTGTAAACCTGAGCTGCACTGGAACAAACACCGCCATGGCAAGTGTTCTCAGAATTCATAGCTGACGTCTTCCCCTCGCATGCATCACGTCGACTTCAGATCCAGCTGCAGACATGTGCTCTCAGCCTTTGAAGACTGTCAGGCCTTTGCAAGATCCACGGTGATGTAGGTGAAACTAGATCATTCACTGGCTCACACCATTCACCTCAGGAGGACTCCTGCTTGCCAAAGTGTTTTCATGGAAGGGCACATGTGTGTGGCATGTCTCTTTCACCTGCTTGTGGACTTCAGGTACATGAGCTAGGTGTCAACCGTGAAAGTGGAGAGGGACGGGAACAGCACAAATTGCCCCAGTGACAAAGCAGAGAGATGTGTCCTCAGAGCTGCCTGAGAAACAGTCCTGTTGCCGGTCTTCTATTCACCCCAGGATTACCCTGAGAGGTAACCTGAGGCCGAGTGAATTTTCTTGGAAGAACCGGAGTGCGTGCCGTTCCTTGCTAGGTTCTCATCCCAAAGCCTTCTTGGCTAGTCATAAGGAAACTTGCCCGCGTGTTGCAAGGAAAGTCCGTGTTTTGGATGATCAGTGCTTCATGAAAAGCACTGTGGTCGCCAACTTTCTCAACCCTGCAGGAATACCCGGGGAGGAACGGAGACTTTGCCCAAAGAAACAGAGTGCTTGCAATGCCTTGCTAGGAGCACATCCAGCACAGGACTTTTATCTATGGCGAATGTCAGCCGAGCGCCAGAGTCAAAGTAAGGTGCAGTGTTTCCACCAGCAGAGTCGCAGTCAGCAGTTTCAAAGAGGCCTTCCCCACTAAAGTGCTGTAAATGCGGGTGTGCCTTTCAAAGTCTGAGGATGCGAGCGTCTGCACCGTATTCCAAGGAAGGTCCCTGTGTACCAAAAGTGGCATCTGTGCCTGCTGAGCACCATCCAGCCACATGGGTCTTTGGACTCTACTGTTTTGTATGCAGGAGGCTGGGCAACAACGTTTTTCCTCCATGGGAGAGCTAGATTTGGAGAGCTTAGAGGAAGCCTGAAGAACACGTTGATACCGGGGCTTCTGGGCAATGCAAGGGGGCCTCATTTTGTAACCCTGAGCTGCTTTTGGAAAACCACCGTGCTTACACGGTGAGTTCTCGGACTTCATACCTGACCTCTTGCTCCCTGAAGCAGCACCAGGACTTTACCTCTAGAGGGAGAAATAGGCAGTCGTCCTCTGAAGGTGGCCAGGCCTTCGGGAGATGTACCATGACCTAGGCGAAACGAAGGCGTTCACTGGCTCGCGCAATTTACTTCAGGAGGAACACTGGCTTTCCAAAGCGCTTTCAGCGAAGAAGTACAGTATGTGACACGGGCCTCCTTTGGTTCCCGGAACGTCAACTACATGAGCTGTGTGGCAACCGTGAAAAGGAGGCCGGACGAGAAAAGCGAAATCTGTCCCGTTGGCAACCCGGAGAGCTGGGTGCTCAGAGCTGCCTGAAAAAGGGTCCTGTTGCCCGTCTTGTACTCACCGTAGGAGTTCCCGGGGAGGCAAAGTGAGGAAGAGTGAGTTTTCTCGCAAGAACGAGGGGGTGTGGGCAGTTCCTCGCTAGGAGCTCATCCCAAAGCCTTCTTGGCTAGTGGTTCGGAAACCTGCCCGCATGCTGCCAAAGGAAAGTCCTCGAGAGCCGTGAAAAGTGTTGGGAGTGCAGCTCTGTCTGAGAAGCCTTAGTGAAGGTACTGCTTTAACACTGGTAGGCCTCTCAGGACTGCAGGGTCTCTCGCGCCTGGACCCAGGTCATGGAAGAACACGGTGTACCCAAAGTGTCAACTGCGGCTTCTGAGTGAGCTCCAGCCACATGGGTCGTTGGCCTCCACTCTGTGCATGCAGAGGGCAGGGCAACACACGGCCTGCTCCGGCGGAGAGCCAGACCTCCACCTCTGGAAACCAGTCTTGGTAACAGAGTGGGGGCCGGTGTCATGAGCAATGCATGTCACACTCCCGGCTTAGATATTAGCTGCCCTGAATCATATCCGGAGAGTAACATTGATTGTATGAACTCAAAGCTGACGACCCTTCACCTCGAGCAGAAATGTGACTTTACAACCAGTCTGATATGATGGACCCCTCTCCCGAAGCACTGCTGGGCGATTGAAAGTTCCAAAGTCGACATCGCCTGACTGAAGCACTGTGGTGACTAGGCACGTCACCTCGCGCAGAACCTCTGCTTACAAAAGGGTCCTCACAGGAGCGCCTAGTGTGTCGCATGGCTCTCTCGTAGCTGGGCAGAAGGTGCTGCTCCACAGGCTGGCTTTGCACGTAGAAACTGGATCCTGAGGGCTAAAGCATTCTTTGCCCCTTTGGAAGCAGGAGGCTTGGGGCGAGAAAACTGAACGAAAGGCACGGGGTGGCGCCCATGTTGGACACCCTGCAGGAATTGCCCGGGAGGACGAGTGAGTTTTCTCGAAAGAAACAGTGCGCCTGCCGTTCCTTGCCAGGAGCTCGTGCAGCAGACTGCTTCAGCTAAGGCGAATGTCGACTGAGCGGCACACTCAAAGTAAGGGGCAGTGTTTCCATCAGCAAAGTTGGTGGTCACAAGTAGACCCGAGGCTTTCACCACTGAAGTGCTGTAATGCTGGTGTGCCTTTCACATATCTGAGGACGCTCACGTCTGCACCAGTTTCCGAGGAAAATCACTGTGTACCCAAAGTGTCATCTGTGCCTTCTGAGCAACCTCATGCCGCATGATGGTCTTTGGGCTCTACTGTTGGTATGCAGAAGGCCAGGCAGCAATGTGTTTCCTCCATCGGGGAGCCAGATAGCCACAGCATGGAAGAATCCTCAGGACGAGTTTTCTCCCTGGTCTTCTGGGCAATGCAAGGGGACCCCAGTTTGTAAACCTGAGCTGCACTGGAACAAACACCGCCATGGCAAGTGTTCTCAGAATTCATAGCTGACGTCTTCCCCTCGCATGCATCACGTCGACTTCAGATCCAGCTGCAGACATGTGCTCTCAGCCTTTGAAGACTGTCAGGCCTTTGCAAGATCCACGGTGATGTAGGTGAAACTAGATCATTCACTGGCTCACACCATTCACCTCAGGAGGACTCCTGCTTGCCAAAGTGTTTTCATGGAAGGGCACATGTGTGTGGCATGTCTCTTTCACCTGCTTGTGGACTTCAGGTACATGAGCTAGGTGTCAACCGTGAAAGTGGAGAGGGACGGGAACAGCACAATTTGCCCCAGTGACAAAGCAGAGAGATGTGTCCTCAGAGCTGCCTGAGAAACAGTCCTGTTGCCGGTCTTCTATTCACCCCAGGATTACCCTGAGAGGTAACCTGAGGCCGAGTGAATTTTCTTGGAAGAACCGGAGTGCGTGCCGTTCCTTGCTAGGTTCTCATCCCAAAGCCTTCTTGGCTAGTCATAAGGAAACTTGCCCGCGTGTTGCAAGGAAAGTCCGTGTTTTGGATGATCAGTGCTTCATGAAAAGCACTGTGGTCGCCAACTTTCTCAACCCTGCAGGAATACCCGGGGAGGAACGGAGACTTTGCCCAAAGAAACAGAGTGCTTGCAATGCCTTGCTAGGAGCACATCCAGCACAGGACTTTTATCTATGGCGAATGTCAGCCGAGCGCCAGAGTCAAAGTAAGGTGCAGTGTTTCCACCAGCAGAGTCGCAGTCAGCAGTTTCAAAGAGGCCTTCCCCACTAAAGTGCTGTAAATGCGGGTGTGCCTTTCAAAGTCTGAGGATGCGAGCGTCTGCACCGTATTCCAAGGAAGGTCCCTGTGTACCAAAAGTGGCATCTGTGCCTGCTGAGCACCATCCAGCCACATGGGTCTTTGGACTCTACTGTTTTGTATGCAGGAGGCTGGGCAACAACGTTTTTCCTCCATGGGAGAGCTAGATTTGGAGAGCTTAGAGGAAGCCTGAAGAACACGTTGATACCGGGGCTTCTGGGCAATGCAAGGGGGCCTCATTTTGTAACCCTGAGCTGCTTTTGGAAAACCACCGTGCTTACACGGTGAGTTCTCGGACTTCATACCTGACCTCTTGCTCCCTGAAGCAGCACCAGGACTTTACCTCTAGAGGGAGAAATAGGCAGTCGTCCTCTGAAGGTGGCCAGGCCTTCGGGAGATGTACCATGACCTAGGCGAAACGAAGGCGTTCACTGGCTCGCGCAATTTACTTCAGGAGGAACACTGGCTTTCCAAAGCGCTTTCAGCGAAGAAGTACAGTATGTGACACGGGCCTCCTTTGGTTCCCGGAACGTCAACTACATGAGCTGTGTGGCAACCGTGAAAAGGAGGCCGGACGAGAAAAGCGAAATCTGTCCCGTTGGCAACCCGGAGAGCTGGGTGCTCAGAGCTGCCTGAAAAAGGGTCCTGTTGCCCGTCTTGTACTCACCGTAGGAGTTCCCGGGGAGGCAAAGTGAGGAAGAGTGAGTTTTCTCGCAAGAACGAGGGGGTGTGTGCAGTTCCTCGCTAGGAGCTCATCCCAAAGCCTTCTTGGCTAGTGGTTCGGAAACCTGCCCGCATGCTGCCAAAGGAAAGTCCTCGAGAGCCGTGAAAAGTGTTGGGAGTGCAGCTCTGTCTGAGAAGCCTTAGTGAAGGTACTGCTTTAACACTGGTAGGCCTCTCAGGACTGCAGGGTCTCTCGCGCCTGGACCCAGGTCATGGAAGAACACGGTGTACCCAAAGTGTCAACTGCGGCTTCTGAGTGAGCTCCAGCCACATGGGTCGTTGGCCTCCACTCTGTGCATGCAGAGGGCAGGGCAACACACGGCCTGCTCCGGCGGAGAGCCAGACCTCCACCTCTGGAAACCAGTCTTGGTAACAGAGTGGGGGCCGGTGTCATGAGCAATGCATGTCACACTCCCGGCTTAGATATTAGCTGCCCTGAATCATATCCGGAGAGTAACATTGATTGTATGAACTCAAAGCTGACGACCCTTCACCTCGAGCAGAAATGTGACTTTACAACCAGTCTGATATGATGGACCCCTCTCCCGAAGCACTGCTGGGCGATTGAAAGTTCCAAAGTCGACATCGCCTGACTGAAGCACTGTGGTGACTAGGCACGTCACCTCGCGCAGAACCTCTGCTTACAAAAGGGTCCTCACAGGAGCGCCTAGTGTGTCGCATGGCTCTCTCGTAGCTGGGCAGAAGGTGCTGCTCCACAGGCTGGCTTTGCACGTAGAAACTGGATCCTGAGGGCTAAAGCATTCTTTGCCCCTTTGGAAGCAGGAGGCTTGGGGCGAGAAAACTGAACGAAAGGCACGGGGTGGCGCCCATGTTGGACACCCTGCAGGAATTGCCCGGGAGGACGAGTGAGTTTTCTCGAAAGAAACAGTGCGCCTGCCGTTCCTTGCCAGGAGCTCGTGCAGCAGACTGCTTCAGCTAAGGCGAATGTCGACTGAGCGGCACACTCAAAGTAAGGGGCAGTGTTTCCATCAGCAAAGTTGGTGGTCACAAGTAGACCCGAGGCTTTCACCACTGAAGTGCTGTAATGCTGGTGTGCCTTTCACATATCTGAGGACGCTCACGTCTGCACCAGTTTCCGAGGAAAATCACTGTGTACCCAAAGTGTCATCTGTGCCTTCTGAGCAACCTCATGCCGCATGATGGTCTTTGGGCTCTACTGTTGGTATGCAGAAGGCCAGGCAGCAATGTGTTTCCTCCATCGGGGAGCCAGATAGCCACAGCATGGAAGAATCCTCAGGACGAGTTTTCTCCCTGGTCTTCTGGGCAATGCAAGGGGACCCCAGTTTGTAAACCTGAGCTGCACTGGAACAAACACCGCCATGGCAAGTGTTCTCAGAATTCATAGCTGACGTCTTCCCCTCGCATGCATCACGTCGACTTCAGATCCAGCTGGAGACATGTGCTCTCAGCCTTTGAAGACTGTCAGGCCTTTGCAAGATCCACGGTGATGTAGGTGAAACTAGATCATTCACTGGCTCACACCATTCACCTCAGGAGGACTCCTGCTTGCCAAAGTGTTTTCATGGAAGGGCACATGTGTGTGGCATGTCTCTTTCACCTGCTTGTGGACTTCAGGTACATGAGCTAGGTGTCAACCGTGAAAGTGGAGAGGGACGGGAACAGCACAATTTGCCCCAGTGACAAAGCAGAGAGATGTGTCCTCAGAGCTGCCTGAGAAACAGTCCTGTTGCCGGTCTTCTATTCACCCCAGGATTACCCTGAGAGGTAACCTGAGGCCGAGTGAATTTTCTTGGAAGAACCGGAGTGCGTGCCGTTCCTTGCTAGGTTCTCATCCCAAAGCCTTCTTGGCTAGTCATAAGGAAACTTGCCCGCGTGTTGCAAGGAAAGTCCGTGTTTTGGATGATCAGTGCTTCATGAAAAGCACTGTGGTCGCCAACTTTCTCAACCCTGCAGGAATACCCGGGGAGGAACGGAGACTTTGCCCAAAGAAACAGAGTGCTTGCAATGCCTTGCTAGGAGCACATCCAGCACAGGACTTTTATCTATGGCGAATGTCAGCCGAGCGCCAGAGTCAAAGTAAGGTGCAGTGTTTCCACCAGCAGAGTCGCAGTCAGCAGTTTCAAAGAGGCCTTCCCCACTAAAGTGCTGTAAATGCGGGTGTGCCTTTCAAAGTCTGAGGATGCGAGCGTCTGCACCGTATTCCAAGGAAGGTCCCTGTGTACCAAAAGTGGCATCTGTGCCTGCTGAGCACCATCCAGCCACATGGGTCTTTGGACTCTACTGTTTTGTATGCAGGAGGCTGGGCAACAACGTTTTTCCTCCATGGGAGAGCTAGATTTGGAGAGCTTAGAGGAAGCCTGAAGAACACGTTGATACCGGGGCTTCTGGGCAATGCAAGGGGGCCTCATTTTGTAACCCTGAGCTGCTTTTGGAAAACCACCGTGCTTACACGGTGAGTTCTCGGACTTCATACCTGACCTCTTGCTCCCTGAAGCAGCACCAGGACTTTACCTCTAGAGGGAGAAATAGGCAGTCGTCCTCTGAAGGTGGCTCGGCCTTCGGGAGATGTACCATGACCTAGGCGAAACGAAGGCGTTCACTGGCTCGCGCAATTTACTTCAGGAGGAACACTGGCTTTCCAAAGCGCTTTCAGCGAAGAAGTACAGTATGTGACACGGGCCTCCTTTGGTTCCCGGAACGTCAACTACATGAGCTGTGTGGCAACCGTGAAAAGGAGGCCGGACGAGAAAAGCGAAATCTGTCCCGTTGGCAACCCGGAGAGCTGGGTGCTCAGAGCTGCCTGAAAAAGGGTCCTGTTGCCCGTCTTGTACTCACCGTAGGAGTTCCCGGGGAGGCAAAGTGAGGAAGAGTGAGTTTTCTCGCAAGAACGAGGGGGTGTGGGCAGTTCCTCGCTAGGAGCTCATCCCAAAGCCTTCTTGGCTAGTGGTTCGGAAACCTGCCCGCATGCTGCCAAAGGAAAGTCCTCGAGAGCCGTGAAAAGTGTTGGGAGTGCAGCTCTGTCTGAGAAGCCTTAGTGAAGGTACTGCTTTAACACTGGTAGGCCTCTCAGGACTGCAGGGTCTCTCGCGCCTGGACCCAGGTCATGGAAGAACACGGTGTACCCAAAGTGTCAACTGCGGCTTCTGAGTGAGCTCCAGCCACATGGGTCGTTGGCCTCCACTCTGTGCATGCAGAGGGCAGGGCAACACACGGCCTGCTCCGGCGGAGAGCCAGACCTCCACCTCTGGAAACCAGTCTTGGTAACAGAGTGGGGGCCGGTGTCATGAGCAATGCATGTCACACTCCCGGCTTAGATATTAGCTGCCCTGAATCATATCCGGAGAGTAACATTGATTGTATGAACTCAAAGCTGACGACCCTTCACCTCGAGCAGAAATGTGACTTTACAACCAGTCTGATATGATGGACCCCTCTCCCGAAGCACTGCTGGGCGATTGAAAGTTCCAAAGTCGACATCGCCTGACTGAAGCACTGTGGTGACTAGGCACGTCACCTCGCGCAGAACCTCTGCTTACAAAAGGGTCCTCACAGGAGCGCCTAGTGTGTCGCATGGCTCTCTCGTAGCTGGGCAGAAGGTGCTGCTCCACAGGCTGGGTTTGCACGTAGAAACTGGATCCTGAGGGCTAAAGCATTCTTTGCCCCTTTGGAAGCAGGAGGCTTGGGGCGAGAAAACTGAACGAAAGGCACGGGGTGGCGCCCATGTTGGACACCCTGCAGGAATTGCCCGGGAGGACGAGTGAGTTTTCTCGAAAGAAACAGTGCGCCTGCCGTTCCTTGCCAGGAGCTCGTGCAGCAGACTGCTTCAGCTAAGGCGAATGTCGACTGAGCGGCACACTCAAAGTAAGGGGCAGTGTTTCCATCAGCAAAGTTGGTGGTCACAAGTAGACCCGAGGCTTTCACCACTGAAGTGCTGTAATGCTGGTGTGCCTTTCACATATCTGAGGACGCTCACGTCTGCACCAGTTTCCGAGGAAAATCACTGTGTACCCAAAGTGTCATCTGTGCCTTCTGAGCAACCTCATGCCTCATGATGGTCTTTGGGCTCTACTGTTGGTATGCAGAAGGCCAGGCAGCAATGTGTTTCCTCCATCGGGGAGCCAGATAGCCACAGCATGGAAGAATCCTCAGGACGAGTTTTCTCCCTGGTCTTCTGGGCAATGCAAGGGGACCCCAGTTTATAAACCTGAGCTGCACTGGAACAAACACCGCCATGGCAAGTGTTCTCAGAATTCATAGCTGACGTCTTCCCCTCGCATGCATCACGTCGACTTCAGATCCAGCTGGAGACATGTGCTCTCAGCCTTTGAAGACTGTCAGGCCTTTGCAAGATCCACGGTGATGTAGGTGAAACTAGATCATTCACTGGCTCACACCATTCACCTCAGGAGGACTCCTGCTTTCCAAAGTGTTTTCATGGAAGGGCACATGTGTGTGGCATGTCTCTTTCACCTGCTTGTGGACTTCAGGTACATGAGCTAGGTGTCAACCGTGAAAGTGGAGAGGGACGGGAACAGCACAATTTGCCCCAGTGACAAAGCAGAGAGATGTGTCCTCAGAGCTGCCTGAGAAACAGTCCTGTTGCCGGTCTTCTATTCACCCCAGGATTACCCTGAGAGGTAACCTGAGGCCGAGTGAATTTTCTTGGAAGAACCGGAGTGCGTGCCGTTCCTTGCTAGGTTCTCATCCCAAAGCCTTCTTGGCTAGTCATAAGGAAACTTGCCCGCGTGTTGCAAGGAAAGTCCGTGTTTTGGATGATCAGTGCTTCATGAAAAGCACTGTGGTCGCCAACTTTCTCAACCCTGCAGGAATACCCGGGGAGGAACGGAGACTTTGCCCAAAGAAACAGAGTGCTTGCAATGCCTTGCTAGGAGCACATCCAGCACAGGACTTTTATCTATGGCGAATGTCAGCCGAGCGCCAGAGTCAAAGTAAGGTGCAGTGTTTCCACCAGCAGAGTCGCAGTCAGCAGTTTCAAAGAGGCCTTCCCCACTAAAGTGCTGTAAATGCGGGTGTGCCTTTCAAAGTCTGAGGATGCGAGCGTCTGCACCGTATTCCAAGGAAGGTCCCTGTGTACCAAAAGTGGCATCTGTGCCTGCTGAGCACCATCCAGCCACATGGGTCTTTGGACTCTACTGTTTTGTATGCAGGAGGCTGGGCAACAACGTTTTTCCTCCATGGGAGAGCTAGATTTGGAGAGCTTAGAGGAAGCCTGAAGAACACGTTGATACCGGGGCTTCTGGGCAATGCAAGGGGGCCTCATTTTGTAACCCTGAGCTGCTTTTGGAAAACCACCGTGCTTACACGGTGAGTTCTCGGACTTCATACCTGACCTCTTGCTCCCTGAAGCAGCACCAGGACTTTACCTCTAGAGGGAGAAATAGGCAGTCGTCCTCTGAAGGTGGCTAGGCCTTCGGGAGATGTACCATGACCTAGGCGAAACGAAGGCGTTCACTGGCTCGCGCAATTTACTTCAGGAGGAACACTGGCTTTCCAAAGCGCTTTCAGCGAAGAAGTACAGTATGTGACACGGGCCTCCTTTGGTTCCCGGAACGTCAACTACATGAGCTGTGTGGCAACCGTGAAAAGGAGGCCGGACGAGAAAAGCGAAATCTGTCCCGTTGGCAACCCGGAGAGCTGGGTGCTCAGAGCTGCCTGAAAAAGGGTCCTGTTGCCCGTCTTGTACTCACCGTAGGAGTTCCCGGGGAGGCAAAGTGAGGAAGAGTGAGTTTTCTCGCAAGAACGAGGGGGTGTGGGCAGTTCCTCGCTAGGAGCTCATCCCAAAGCCTTCTTGGCTAGTGGTTCGGAAACCTGCCCGCATGCTGCCAAAGGAAAGTCCTCGAGAGCCGTGAAAAGTGTTGGGAGTGCAGCTCTGTCTGAGAAGCCTTAGTGAAGGTACTGCTTTAACACTGGTAGGCCTCTCAGGACTGCAGGGTCTCTCGCGCCTGGACCCAGGTCATGGAAGAACACGGTGTACCCAAAGTGTCAACTGCGGCTTCTGAGTGAGCTCCAGCCACATGGGTCGTTGGCCTCCACTCTGTGCATGCAGAGGGCAGGGCAACACACGGCCTGCTCCGGCGGAGAGCCAGACCTCCACCTCTGGAAACCAGTCTTGGTAACAGAGTGGGGGCCGGTGTCATGAGCAATGCATGTCACACTCCCGGCTTAGATATTAGCTGCCCTGAATCCTATCCGGAGAGTAACATTGATTGTATGAACTCAAAGCTGACGACCCTTCACCTCGAGCAGAAATGTGACTTTACAACCAGTCTGATATGATGGACCCCTCTCCCGAAGCACTGCTGGGCGATTGAAAGTTCCAAAGTCGACATCGCCTGACTGAAGCACTGTGGTGACTAGGCACGTCACCTCGCGCAGAACCTCTGCTTACAAAAGGGTCCTCACAGGAGCGCCTAGTGTGTCGCATGGCTCTCTCGTAGCTGGGCAGAAGGTGCTGCTCCACAGGCTGGCTTTGCACGTAGAAACTGGATCCTGAGGGCTAAAGCATTCTTTGCCCCTTTGGAAGCAGGAGGCTTGGGGCGAGAAAACTGAACGAAAGGCACGGGGTGGCGCCCATGTTGGACACCCTGCAGGAATTGCCCGGGAGGACGAGTGAGTTTTCTCGAAAGAAACAGTGCGCCTGCCGTTCCTTGCCAGGAGCTCGTGCAGCAGACTGCTTCAGCTAAGGCGAATGTCGACTGAGCGGCACACTCAAAGTAAGGGGCAGTGTTTCCATCAGCAAAGTTGGTGGTCACAAGTAGACCCGAGGCTTTCACCACTGAAGTGCTGTAATGCTGGTGTGCCTTTCACATATCTGAGGACGCTCACGTCTGCACCAGTTTCCGAGGAAAATCACTGTGTACCCAAAGTGTCATCTGTGCCTTCTGAGCAACCTCATGCCTCATGATGGTCTTTGGGCTCTACTGTTGGTATGCAGAAGGCCAGGCAGCAATGTGTTTCCTCCATCGGGGAGCCAGATAGCCACAGCATGGAAGAATCCTCAGGACGAGTTTTCTCCCTGGTCTTCTGGGCAATGCAAGGGGACCCCAGTTTATAAACCTGAGCTGCACTGGAACAAACACCGCCATGGCAAGTGTTCTCAGAATTCATAGCTGACGTCTTCCCCTCGCATGCATCACGTCGACTTCAGATCCAGCTGGAGACATGTGCTCTCAGCCTTTGAAGACTGTCAGGCCTTTGCAAGATCCACGGTGATGTAGGTGAAACTAGATCATTCACTGGCTCACACCATTCACCTCAGGAGGACTCCTGCTTTCCAAAGTGTTTTCATGGAAGGGCACATGTGTGTGGCATGTCTCTTTCACCTGCTTGTGGACTTCAGGTACATGAGCTAGGTGTCAACCGTGAAAGTGGAGAGGGACGGGAACAGCACAATTTGCCCCAGTGACAAAGCAGAGAGATGTGTCCTCAGAGCTGCCTGAGAAACAGTCCTGTTGCCGGTCTTCTATTCACCCCAGGATTACCCTGAGAGGTAACCTGAGGCCGAGTGAATTTTCTTGGAAGAACCGGAGTGCGTGCCGTTCCTTGCTAGGTTCTCATCCCAAAGCCTTCTTGGCTAGTCATAAGGAAACTTGCCCGCGTGTTGCAAGGAAAGTCCGTGTTTTGGATGATCAGTGCTTCATGAAAAGCACTGTGGTCGCCAACTTTCTCAACCCTGCAGGAATACCCGGGGAGGAACGGAGACTTTGCCCAAAGAAACAGAGTGCTTGCAATGCCTTGCTAGGAGCACATCCAGCACAGGACTTTTATCTATGGCGAATGTCAGCCGAGCGCCAGAGTCAAAGTAAGGTGCAGTGTTTCCACCAGCAGAGTCGCAGTCAGCAGTTTCAAAGAGGCCTTCCCCACTAAAGTGCTGTAAATGCGGGTGTGCCTTTCAAAGTCTGAGGATGCGAGCGTCTGCACCGTATTCCAAGGAAGGTCCCTGTGTACCAAAAGTGGCATCTGTGCCTGCTGAGCACCATCCAGCCACATGGGTCTTTGGACTCTACTGTTTTGTATGCAGGAGGCTGGGCAACAACGTTTTTCCTCCATGGGAGAGCTAGATTTGGAGAGCTTAGAGGAAGCCTGAAGAACACGTTGATACCGGGGCTTCTGGGCAATGCAAGGGGGCCTCATTTTGTAACCCTGAGCTGCTTTTGGAAAACCACCGTGCTTACACGGTGAGTTCTCGGACTTCATACCTGACCTCTTGCTCCCTGAAGCAGCACCAGGACTTTACCTCTAGAGGGAGAAATAGGCAGTCGTCCTCTGAAGGTGGCTAGGCCTTCGGGAGATGTACCATGACCTAGGCGAAACGAAGGCGTTCACTGGCTCGCGCAATTTACTTCAGGAGGAACACTGGCTTTCCAAAGCGCTTTCAGCGAAGAAGTACAGTATGTGACACGGGCCTCCTTTGGTTCCCGGAACGTCAACTACATGAGCTGTGTGGCAACCGTGAAAAGGAGGCCGGACGAGAAAAGCGAAATCTGTCCCGTTGGCAACCCGGAGAGCTGGGTGCTCAGAGCTGCCTGAAAAAGGGTCCTGTTGCCCGTCTTGTACTCACCGTAGGAGTTCCCGGGGAGGCAAAGTGAGGAAGAGTGAGTTTTCTCGCAAGAACGAGGGGGTGTGGGCAGTTCCTCGCTAGGAGCTCATCCCAAAGCCTTCTTGGCTAGTGGTTCGGAAACCTGCCCGCATGCTGCCAAAGGAAAGTCCTCGAGAGCCGTGAAAAGTGTTGGGAGTGCAGCTCTGTCTGAGAAGCCTTAGTGAAGGTACTGCTTTAACACTGGTAGGCCTCTCAGGACTGCAGGGTCTCTCGCGCCTGGACCCAGGTCATGGAAGAACACGGTGTACCCAAAGTGTCAACTGCGGCTTCTGAGTGAGCTCCAGCCACATGGGTCGTTGGCCTCCACTCTGTGCATGCAGAGGGCAGGGCAACACACGGCCTGCTCCGGCGGAGAGCCAGACCTCCACCTCTGGAAACCAGTCTTGGTAACAGAGTGGGGGCCGGTGTCATGAGCAATGCATGTCACACTCCCGGCTTAGATATTAGCTGCCCTGAATCCTATCCGGAGAGTAACATTGATTGTATGAACTCAAAGCTGACGACCCTTCACCTCGAGCAGAAATGTGACTTTACAACCAGTCTGATATGATGGACCCCTCTCCCGAAGCACTGCTGGGCGATTGAAAGTTCCAAAGTCGACATCGCCTGACTGAAGCACTGTGGTGACTAGGCACGTCACCTCGCGCAGAACCTCTGCTTACAAAAGGGTCCTCACAGGAGCGCCTAGTGTGTCGCATGGCTCTCTCGTAGCTGGGCAGAAGGTGCTGCTCCACAGGCTGGCTTTGCACGTAGAAACTGGATCCTGAGGGCTAAAGCATTCTTTGCCCCTTTGGAAGCAGGAGGCTTGGGGCGAGAAAACTGAACGAAAGGCACGGGGTGGCGCCCATGTTGGACACCCTGCAGGAATTGCCCGGGAGGACGAGTGAGTTTTCTCGAAAGAAACAGTGCGCCTGCCGTTCCTTGCCAGGAGCTCGTGCAGCAGACTGCTTCAGCTAAGGCGAATGTCGACTGAGCGGCACACTCAAAGTAAGGGGCAGTGTTTCCATCAGCAAAGTTGGTGGTCACAAGTAGACCCGAGGCTTTCACCACTGAAGTGCTGTAATGCTGGTGTGCCTTTCACATATCTGAGGACGCTCACGTCTGCACCAGTTTCCGAGGAAAATCACTGTGTACCCAAAGTGTCATCTGTGCCTTCTGAGCAACCTCATGCCGCATGATGGTCTTTGGGCTCTACTGTTGGTATGCAGAAGGCCAGGCAGCAATGTGTTTCCTCCATCGGGGAGCCAGATAGCCACAGCATGGAAGAATCCTCAGGACGAGTTTTCTCCCTGGTCTTCTGGGCAATGCAAGGGGACCCCAGTTTGTAAACCTGAGCTGCACTGGAACAAACACCGCCATGGCAAGTGTTCTCAGAATTCATAGCTGACGTCTTCCCCTCGCATGCATCACGTCGACTTCAGATCCAGCTGGAGACATGTGCTCTCAGCCTTTGAAGACTGTCAGGCCTTTGCAAGATCCACGGTGATGTAGGTGAAACTAGATCATTCACTGGCTCACACCATTCACCTCAGGAGGACTCCTGCTTGCCAAAGTGTTTTCATGGAAGGGCACATGTGTGTGGCATGTCTCTTTCACCTGCTTGTGGACTTCAGGTACATGAGCTAGGTGTCAACCGTGAAAGTGGAGAGGGACGGGAACAGCACAATTTGCCCCAGTGACAAAGCAGAGAGATGTGTCCTCAGAGCTGCCTGAGAAACAGTCCTGTTGCCGGTCTTCTATTCACCCCAGGATTACCCTGAGAGGTAACCTGAGGCCGAGTGAATTTTCTTGGAAGAACCGGAGTGCGTGCCGTTCCTTGCTAGGTTCTCATCCCAAAGCCTTCTTGGCTAGTCATAAGGAAACTTGCCCGCGTGTTGCAAGGAAAGTCCGTGTTTTGGATGATCAGTGCTTCATGAAAAGCACTGTGGTCGCCAACTTTCTCAACCCTGCAGGAATACCCGGGGAGGAACGGAGACTTTGCCCAAAGAAACAGAGTGCTTGCAATGCCTTGCTAGGAGCACATCCAGCACAGGACTTTTATCTATGGCGAATGTCAGCCGAGCGCCAGAGTCAAAGTAAGGTGCAGTGTTTCCACCAGCAGAGTCGCAGTCAGCAGTTTCAAAGAGGCCTTCCCCACTAAAGTGCTGTAAATGCGGGTGTGCCTTTCAAAGTCTGAGGATGCGAGCGTCTGCACCGTATTCCAAGGAAGGTCCCTGTGTACCAAAAGTGGCATCTGTGCCTGCTGAGCACCATCCAGCCACATGGGTCTTTGGACTCTACTGTTTTGTATGCAGGAGGCTGGGCAACAACGTTTTTCCTCCATGGGAGAGCTAGATTTGGAGAGCTTAGAGGAAGCCTGAAGAACACGTTGATACCGGGGCTTCTGGGCAATGCAAGGGGGCCTCATTTTGTAACCCTGAGCTGCTTTTGGAAAACCACCGTGCTTACACGGTGAGTTCTCGGACTTCATACCTGACCTCTTGCTCCCTGAAGCAGCACCAGGACTTTACCTCTAGAGGGAGAAATAGGCAGTCGTCCTCTGAAGGTGGCTAGGCCTTCGGGAGATGTACCATGACCTAGGCGAAACGAAGGCGTTCACTGGCTCGCGCAATTTACTTCAGGAGGAACACTGGCTTTCCAAAGCGCTTTCAGCGAAGAAGTACAGTATGTGACACGGGCCTCCTTTGGTTCCCGGAACGTCAACTACATGAGCTGTGTGGCAACCGTGAAAAGGAGGCCGGACGAGAAAAGCGAAATCTGTCCCGTTGGCAACCCGGAGAGCTGGGTGCTCAGAGCTGCCTGAAAAAGGGTCCTGTTGCCCGTCTTGTACTCACCGTAGGAGTTCCCGGGGAGGCAAAGTGAGGAAGAGTGAGTTTTCTCGCAAGAACGAGGGGGTGTGGGCAGTTCCTCGCTAGGAGCTCATCCCAAAGCCTTCTTGGCTAGTGGTTCGGAAACCTGCCCGCATGCTGCCAAAGGAAAGTCCTCGAGAGCCGTGAAAAGTGTTGGGAGTGCAGCTCTGTCTGAGAAGCCTTAGTGAAGGTACTGCTTTAACACTGGTAGGCCTCTCAGGACTGCAGGGTCTCTCGCGCCTGGACCCAGGTCATGGAAGAACACGGTGTACCCAAAGTGTCAACTGCGGCTTCTGAGTGAGCTCCAGCCACATGGGTCGTTGGCCTCCACTCTGTGCATGCAGAGGGCAGGGCAACACACGGCCTGCTCCGGCGGAGAGCCAGACCTCCACCTCTGGAAACCAGTCTTGGTAACAGAGTGGGGGCCGGTGTCATGAGCAATGCATGTCACACTCCCGGCTTAGATATTAGCTGCCCTGAATCATATCCGGAGAGTAACATTGATTGTATGAACTCAAAGCTGACGACCCTTCACCTCGAGCAGAAATGTGACTTTACAACCAGTCTGATATGATGGACCCCTCTCCCGAAGCACTGCTGGGCGATTGAAAGTTCCAAAGTCGACATCGCCTGACTGAAGCACTGTGGTGACTAGGCACGTCACCTCGCGCAGAACCTCTGCTTACAAAAGGGTCCTCACAGGAGCGCCTAGTGTGTCGCATGGCTCTCTCGTAGCTGGGCAGAAGGTGCTGCTCCACAGGCTGGCTTTGCACGTAGAAACTGGATCCTGAGGGCTAAAGCATTCTTTGCCCCTTTGGAAGCAGGAGGCTTGGGGCGAGAAAACTGAACGAAAGGCACGGGGTGGCGCCCATGTTGGACACCCTGCAGGAATTGCCCGGGAGGACGAGTGAGTTTTCTCGAAAGAAACAGTGCGCCTGCCGTTCCTTGCCAGGAGCTCGTGCAGCAGACTGCTTCAGCTAAGGCGAATGTCGACTGAGCGGCACACTCAAAGTAAGGGGCAGTGTTTCCATCAGCAAAGTTGGTGGTCACAAGTAGACCCGAGGCTTTCACCACTGAAGTGCTGTAATGCTGGTGTGCCTTTCACATATCTGAGGACGCTCACGTCTGCACCAGTTTCCGAGGAAAATCACTGTGTACCCAAAGTGTCATCTGTGCCTTCTGAGCAACCTCATGCCGCATGATGGTCTTTGGGCTCTACTGTTGGTATGCAGAAGGCCAGGCAGCAATGTGTTTCCTCCATCGGGGAGCCAGATAGCCACAGCATGGAAGAATCCTCAGGACGAGTTTTCTCCCTGGTCTTCTGGGCAATGCAAGGGGACCCCAGTTTGTAAACCTGAGCTGCACTGGAACAAACACCGCCATGGCAAGTGTTCTCAGAATTCATAGCTGACGTCTTCCCCTCGCATGCATCACGTCGACTTCAGATCCAGCTGGAGACATGTGCTCTCAGCCTTTGAAGACTGTCAGGCCTTTGCAAGATCCACGGTGATGTAGGTGAAACTAGATCATTCACTGGCTCACACCATTCACCTCAGGAGGACTCCTGCTTGCCAAAGTGTTTTCATGGAAGGGCACATGTGTGTGGCATGTCTCTTTCACCTGCTTGTGGACTTCAGGTACATGAGCTAGGTGTCAACCGTGAAAGTGGAGAGGGACGGGAACAGCACAATTTGCCCCAGTGACAAAGCAGAGAGATGTGTCCTCAGAGCTGCCTGAGAAACAGTCCTGTTGCCGGTCTTCTATTCACCCCAGGATTACCCTGAGAGGTAACCTGAGGCCGAGTGAATTTTCTTGGAAGAACCGGAGTGCGTGCCGTTCCTTGCTAGGTTCTCATCCCAAAGCCTTCTTGGCTAGTCATAAGGAAACTTGCCCGCGTGTTGCAAGGAAAGTCCGTGTTTTGGATGATCAGTGCTTCATGAAAAGCACTGTGGTCGCCAACTTTCTCA
Source organism: Eubalaena glacialis (assembly GCF_028564815.1). Lineage (NCBI taxonomy): Eukaryota > Metazoa > Chordata > Mammalia > Artiodactyla > Balaenidae > Eubalaena > Eubalaena glacialis. Next base: position 38,384,782 of record NC_083718.1, read on the forward strand.
ACCCTGCAGGAATACCCGGGGAGGAACGGAGACTTTGCCCAAAGAAACAGAGTGCTTGCAATGCCTTGCTAGGAGCACATCCAGCACAGGACTTTTATCTATGGCGAATGTCAGCCGAGCGCCAGAGTCAAAGTAAGGTGCAGTGTTTCCACCAGCAGAGTCGCAGTCAGCAGTTTCAAAGAGGCCTTCCCCACTAAAGTGCTGTAAATGCGGGTGTGCCTTTCAAAGTCTGAGGATGCGAGCGTCTGCACCGTATTCCAAGGAAGGTCCCTGTGTACCAAAAGTGGCATCTGTGCCTGCTGAGCACCATCCAGCCACATGGGTCTTTGGACTCTACTGTTTTGTATGCAGGAGGCTGGGCAACAACGTTTTTCCTCCATGGGAGAGCTAGATTTGGAGAGCTTAGAGGAAGCCTGAAGAACACGTTGATACCGGGGCTTCTGGGCAATGCAAGGGGGCCTCATTTTGTAACCCTGAGCTGCTTTTGGAAAACCACCGTGCTTACACGGTGAGTTCTCGGACTTCATACCTGACCTCTTGCTCCCTGAAGCAGCACCAGGACTTTACCTCTAGAGGGAGAAATAGGCAGTCGTCCTCTGAAGGTGGCTAGGCCTTCGGGAGATGTACCATGACCTAGGCGAAACGAAGGCGTTCACTGGCTCGCGCAATTTACTTCAGGAGGAACACTGGCTTTCCAAAGCGCTTTCAGCGAAGAAGTACAGTATGTGACACGGGCCTCCTTTGGTTCCCGGAACGTCAACTACATGAGCTGTGTGGCAACCGTGAAAAGGAGGCCGGACGAGAAAAGCGAAATCTGTCCCGTTGGCAACCCGGAGAGCTGGGTGCTCAGAGCTGCCTGAAAAAGGGTCCTGTTGCCCGTCTTGTACTCACCGTAGGAGTTCCCGGGGAGGCAAAGTGAGGAAGAGTGAGTTTTCTCGCAAGAACGAGGGGGTGTGGGCAGTTCCTCGCTAGGAGCTCATCCCAAAGCCTTCTTGGCTAGTGGTTCGGAAACCTGCCCGCATGCTGCCAAAGGAAAGTCCTCGAGAGCCGTGAAAAGTGTTGGGAGTGCAGCTCTGTCTGAGAAGCCTTAGTGAAGGTACTGCTTTAACACTGGTAGGCCTCTCAGGACTGCAGGGTCTCTCGCGCCTGGACCCAGGTCATGGAAGAACACGGTGTACCCAAAGTGTCAACTGCGGCTTCTGAGTGAGCTCCAGCCACATGGGTCGTTGGCCTCCACTCTGTGCATGCAGAGGGCAGGGCAACACACGGCCTGCTCCGGCGGAGAGCCAGACCTCCACCTCTGGAAACCAGTCTTGGTAACAGAGTGGGGGCCGGTGTCATGAGCAATGCATGTCACACTCCCGGCTTAGATATTAGCTGCCCTGAATCCTATCCGGAGAGTAACATTGATTGTATGAACTCAAAGCTGACGACCCTTCACCTCGAGCAGAAATGTGACTTTACAACCAGTCTGATATGATGGACCCCTCTCCCGAAGCACTGCTGGGCGATTGAAAGTTCCAAAGTCGACATCGCCTGACTGAAGCACTGTGGTGACTAGGCACGTCACCTCGCGCAGAACCTCTGCTTACAAAAGGGTCCTCACAGGAGCGCCTAGTGTGTCGCATGGCTCTCTCGTAGCTGGGCAGAAGGTGCTGCTCCACAGGCTGGCTTTGCACGTAGAAACTGGATCCTGAGGGCTAAAGCATTCTTTGCCCCTTTGGAAGCAGGAGGCTTGGGGCGAGAAAACTGAACGAAAGGCACGGGGTGGCGCCCATGTTGGACACCCTGCAGGAATTGCCCGGGAGGACGAGTGAGTTTTCTCGAAAGAAACAGTGCGCCTGCCGTTCCTTGCCAGGAGCTCGTGCAGCAGACTGCTTCAGCTAAGGCGAATGTCGACTGAGCGGCACACTCAAAGTAAGGGGCAGTGTTTCCATCAGCAAAGTTGGTGGTCACAAGTAGACCCGAGGCTTTCACCACTGAAGTGCTGTAATGCTGGTGTGCCTTTCACATATCTGAGGACGCTCACGTCTGCACCAGTTTCCGAGGAAAATCACTGTGTACCCAAAGTGTCATCTGTGCCTTCTGAGCAACCTCATGCCGCATGATGGTCTTTGGGCTCTACTGTTGGTATGCAGAAGGCCAGGCAGCAATGTGTTTCCTCCATCGGGGAGCCAGATAGCCACAGCATGGAAGAATCCTCAGGACGAGTTTTCTCCCTGGTCTTCTGGGCAATGCAAGGGGACCCCAGTTTGTAAACCTGAGCTGCACTGGAACAAACACCGCCATGGCAAGTGTTCTCAGAATTCATAGCTGACGTCTTCCCCTCGCATGCATCACGTCGACTTCAGATCCAGCTGGAGACATGTGCTCTCAGCCTTTGAAGACTGTCAGGCCTTTGCAAGATCCACGGTGATGTAGGTGAAACTAGATCATTCACTGGCTCACACCATTCACCTCAGGAGGACTCCTGCTTGCCAAAGTGTTTTCATGGAAGGGCACATGTGTGTGGCATGTCTCTTTCACCTGCTTGTGGACTTCAGGTACATGAGCTAGGTGTCAACCGTGAAAGTGGAGAGGGACGGGAACAGCACAATTTGCCCCAGTGACAAAGCAGAGAGATGTGTCCTCAGAGCTGCCTGAGAAACAGTCCTGTTGCCGGTCTTCTATTCACCCCAGGATTACCCTGAGAGGTAACCTGAGGCCGAGTGAATTTTCTTGGAAGAACCGGAGTGCGTGCCGTTCCTTGCTAGGTTCTCATCCCAAAGCCTTCTTGGCTAGTCATAAGGAAACTTGCCCGCGTGTTGCAAGGAAAGTCCGTGTTTTGGATGATCAGTGCTTCATGAAAAGCACTGTGGTCGCCAACTTTCTCAACCCTGCAGGAATACCCGGGGAGGAACGGAGACTTTGCCCAAAGAAACAGAGTGCTTGCAATGCCTTGCTAGGAGCACATCCAGCACAGGACTTTTATCTATGGCGAATGTCAGCCGAGCGCCAGAGTCAAAGTAAGGTGCAGTGTTTCCACCAGCAGAGTCGCAGTCAGCAGTTTCAAAGAGGCCTTCCCCACTAAAGTGCTGTAAATGCGGGTGTGCCTTTCAAAGTCTGAGGATGCGAGCGTCTGCACCGTATTCCAAGGAAGGTCCCTGTGTACCAAAAGTGGCATCTGTGCCTGCTGAGCACCATCCAGCCACATGGGTCTTTGGACTCTACTGTTTTGTATGCAGGAGGCTGGGCAACAACGTTTTTCCTCCATGGGAGAGCTAGATTTGGAGAGCTTAGAGGAAGCCTGAAGAACACGTTGATACCGGGGCTTCTGGGCAATGCAAGGGGGCCTCATTTTGTAACCCTGAGCTGCTTTTGGAAAACCACCGTGCTTACACGGTGAGTTCTCGGACTTCATACCTGACCTCTTGCTCCCTGAAGCAGCACCAGGACTTTACCTCTAGAGGGAGAAATAGGCAGTCGTCCTCTGAAGGTGGCTAGGCCTTCGGGAGATGTACCATGACCTAGGCGAAACGAAGGCGTTCACTGGCTCGCGCAATTTACTTCAGGAGGAACACTGGCTTTCCAAAGCGCTTTCAGCGAAGAAGTACAGTATGTGACACGGGCCTCCTTTGGTTCCCGGAACGTCAACTACATGAGCTGTGTGGCAACCGTGAAAAGGAGGCCGGACGAGAAAAGCGAAATCTGTCCCGTTGGCAACCCGGAGAGCTGGGTGCTCAGAGCTGCCTGAAAAAGGGTCCTGTTGCCCGTCTTGTACTCACCGTAGGAGTTCCCGGGGAGGCAAAGTGAGGAAGAGTGAGTTTTCTCGCAAGAACGAGGGGGTGTGGGCAGTTCCTCGCTAGGAGCTCATCCCAAAGCCTTCTTGGCTAGTGGTTCGGAAACCTGCCCGCATGCTGCCAAAGGAAAGTCCTCGAGAGCCGTGAAAAGTGTTGGGAGTGCAGCTCTGTCTGAGAAGCCTTAGTGAAGGTACTGCTTTAACACTGGTAGGCCTCTCAGGACTGCAGGGTCTCTCGCGCCTGGACCCAGGTCATGGAAGAACACGGTGTACCCAAAGTGTCAACTGCGGCTTCTGAGTGAGCTCCAGCCACATGGGTCGTTGGCCTCCACTCTGTGCATGCAGAGGGCAGGGCAACACACGGCCTGCTCCGGCGGAGAGCCAGACCTCCACCTCTGGAAACCAGTCTTGGTAACAGAGTGGGGGCCGGTGTCATGAGCAATGCATGTCACACTCCCGGCTTAGATATTAGCTGCCCTGAATCCTATCCGGAGAGTAACATTGATTGTATGAACTCAAAGCTGACGACCCTTCACCTCGAGCAGAAATGTGACTTTACAACCAGTCTGATATGATGGACCCCTCTCCCGAAGCACTGCTGGGCGATTGAAAGTTCCAAAGTCGACATCGCCTGACTGAAGCACTGTGGTGACTAGGCACGTCACCTCGCGCAGAACCTCTGCTTACAAAAGGGTCCTCACAGGAGCGCCTAGTGTGTCGCATGGCTCTCTCGTAGCTGGGCAGAAGGTGCTGCTCCACAGGCTGGCTTTGCACGTAGAAACTGGATCCTGAGGGCTAAAGCATTCTTTGCCCCTTTGGAAGCAGGAGGCTTGGGGCGAGAAAACTGAACGAAAGGCACGGGGTGGCGCCCATGTTGGACACCCTGCAGGAATTGCCCGGGAGGACGAGTGAGTTTTCTCGAAAGAAACAGTGCGCCTGCCGTTCCTTGCCAGGAGCTCGTGCAGCAGACTGCTTCAGCTAAGGCGAATGTCGACTGAGCGGCACACTCAAAGTAAGGGGCAGTGTTTCCATCAGCAAAGTTGGTGGTCACAAGTAGACCCGAGGCTTTCACCACTGAAGTGCTGTAATGCTGGTGTGCCTTTCACATATCTGAGGACGCTCACGTCTGCACCAGTTTCCGAGGAAAATCACTGTGTACCCAAAGTGTCATCTGTGCCTTCTGAGCAACCTCATGCCGCATGATGGTCTTTGGGCTCTACTGTTGGTATGCAGAAGGCCAGGCAGCAATGTGTTTCCTCCATCGGGGAGCCAGATAGCCACAGCATGGAAGAATCCTCAGGACGAGTTTTCTCCCTGGTCTTCTGGGCAATGCAAGGGGACCCCAGTTTGTAAACCTGAGCTGCACTGGAACAAACACCGCCATGGCAAGTGTTCTCAGAATTCATAGCTGACGTCTTCCCCTCGCATGCATCACGTCGACTTCAGATCCAGCTGGAGACATGTGCTCTCAGCCTTTGAAGACTGTCAGGCCTTTGCAAGATCCACGGTGATGTAGGTGAAACTAGATCATTCACTGGCTCACACCATTCACCTCAGGAGGACTCCTGCTTGCCAAAGTGTTTTCATGGAAGGGCACATGTGTGTGGCATGTCTCTTTCACCTGCTTGTGGACTTCAGGTACATGAGCTAGGTGTCAACCGTGAAAGTGGAGAGGGACGGGAACAGCACAATTTGCCCCAGTGACAAAGCAGAGAGATGTGTCCTCAGAGCTGCCTGAGAAACAGTCCTGTTGCCGGTCTTCTATTCACCCCAGGATTACCCTGAGAGGTAACCTGAGGCCGAGTGAATTTTCTTGGAAGAACCGGAGTGCGTGCCGTTCCTTGCTAGGTTCTCATCCCAAAGCCTTCTTGGCTAGTCATAAGGAAACTTGCCCGCGTGTTGCAAGGAAAGTCCGTGTTTTGGATGATCAGTGCTTCATGAAAAGCACTGTGGTCGCCAACTTTCTCAACCCTGCAGGAATACCCGGGGAGGAACGGAGACTTTGCCCAAAGAAACAGAGTGCTTGCAATGCCTTGCTAGGAGCACATCCAGCACAGGACTTTTATCTATGGCGAATGTCAGCCGAGCGCCAGAGTCAAAGTAAGGTGCAGTGTTTCCACCAGCAGAGTCGCAGTCAGCAGTTTCAAAGAGGCCTTCCCCACTAAAGTGCTGTAAATGCGGGTGTGCCTTTCAAAGTCTGAGGATGCGAGCGTCTGCACCGTATTCCAAGGAAGGTCCCTGTGTACCAAAAGTGGCATCTGTGCCTGCTGAGCACCATCCAGCCACATGGGTCTTTGGACTCTACTGTTTTGTATGCAGGAGGCTGGGCAACAACGTTTTTCCTCCATGGGAGAGCTAGATTTGGAGAGCTTAGAGGAAGCCTGAAGAACACGTTGATACCGGGGCTTCTGGGCAATGCAAGGGGGCCTCATTTTGTAACCCTGAGCTGCTTTTGGAAAACCACCGTGCTTACACGGTGAGTTCTCGGACTTCATACCTGACCTCTTGCTCCCTGAAGCAGCACCAGGACTTTACCTCTAGAGGGAGAAATAGGCAGTCGTCCTCTGAAGGTGGCTAGGCCTTCGGGAGATGTACCATGACCTAGGCGAAACGAAGGCGTTCACTGGCTCGCGCAATTTACTTCAGGAGGAACACTGGCTTTCCAAAGCGCTTTCAGCGAAGAAGTACAGTATGTGACACGGGCCTCCTTTGGTTCCCGGAACGTCAACTACATGAGCTGTGTGGCAACCGTGAAAAGGAGGCCGGACGAGAAAAGCGAAATCTGTCCCGTTGGCAACCCGGAGAGCTGGGTGCTCAGAGCTGCCTGAAAAAGGGTCCTGTTGCCCGTCTTGTACTCACCGTAGGAGTTCCCGGGGAGGCAAAGTGAGGAAGAGTGAGTTTTCTCGCAAGAACGAGGGGGTGTGGGCAGTTCCTCGCTAGGAGCTCATCCCAAAGCCTTCTTGGCTAGTGGTTCGGAAACCTGCCCGCATGCTGCCAAAGGAAAGTCCTCGAGAGCCGTGAAAAGTGTTGGGAGTGCAGCTCTGTCTGAGAAGCCTTAGTGAAGGTACTGCTTTAACACTGGTAGGCCTCTCAGGACTGCAGGGTCTCTCGCGCCTGGACCCAGGTCATGGAAGAACACGGTGTACCCAAAGTGTCAACTGCGGCTTCTGAGTGAGCTCCAGCCACATGGGTCGTTGGCCTCCACTCTGTGCATGCAGAGGGCAGGGCAACACACGGCCTGCTCCGGCGGAGAGCCAGACCTCCACCTCTGGAAACCAGTCTTGGTAACAGAGTGGGGGCCGGTGTCATGAGCAATGCATGTCACACTCCCGGCTTAGATATTAGCTGCCCTGAATCCTATCCGGAGAGTAACATTGATTGTATGAACTCAAAGCTGACGACCCTTCACCTCGAGCAGAAATGTGACTTTACAACCAGTCTGATATGATGGACCCCTCTCCCGAAGCACTGCTGGGCGATTGAAAGTTCCAAAGTCGACATCGCCTGACTGAAGCACTGTGGTGACTAGGCACGTCACCTCGCGCAGAACCTCTGCTTACAAAAGGGTCCTCACAGGAGCGCCTAGTGTGTCGCATGGCTCTCTCGTAGCTGGGCAGAAGGTGCTGCTCCACAGGCTGGCTTTGCACGTAGAAACTGGATCCTGAGGGCTAAAGCATTCTTTGCCCCTTTGGAAGCAGGAGGCTTGGGGCGAGAAAACTGAACGAAAGGCACGGGGTGGCGCCCATGTTGGACACCCTGCAGGAATTGCCCGGGAGGACGAGTGAGTTTTCTCGAAAGAAACAGTGCGCCTGCCGTTCCTTGCCAGGAGCTCGTGCAGCAGACTGCTTCAGCTAAGGCGAATGTCGACTGAGCGGCACACTCAAAGTAAGGGGCAGTGTTTCCATCAGCAAAGTTGGTGGTCACAAGTAGACCCGAGGCTTTCACCACTGAAGTGCTGTAATGCTGGTGTGCCTTTCACATATCTGAGGACGCTCACGTCTGCACCAGTTTCCGAGGAAAATCACTGTGTACCCAAAGTGTCATCTGTGCCTTCTGAGCAACCTCATGCCGCATGATGGTCTTTGGGCTCTACTGTTGGTATGCAGAAGGCCAGGCAGCAATGTGTTTCCTCCATCGGGGAGCCAGATAGCCACAGCATGGAAGAATCCTCAGGACGAGTTTTCTCCCTGGTCTTCTGGGCAATGCAAGGGGACCCCAGTTTGTAAACCTGAGCTGCACTGGAACAAACACCGCCATGGCAAGTGTTCTCAGAATTCATAGCTGACGTCTTCCCCTCGCATGCATCACGTCGACTTCAGATCCAGCTGGAGACATGTGCTCTCAGCCTTTGAAGACTGTCAGGCCTTTGCAAGATCCACGGTGATGTAGGTGAAACTAGATCATTCACTGGCTCACACCATTCACCTCAGGAGGACTCCTGCTTGCCAAAGTGTTTTCATGGAAGGGCACATGTGTGTGGCATGTCTCTTTCACCTGCTTGTGGACTTCAGGTACATGAGCTAGGTGTCAACCGTGAAAGTGGAGAGGGACGGGAACAGCACAATTTGCCCCAGTGACAAAGCAGAGAGATGTGTCCTCAGAGCTGCCTGAGAAACAGTCCTGTTGCCGGTCTTCTATTCACCCCAGGATTACCCTGAGAGGTAACCTGAGGCCGAGTGAATTTTCTTGGAAGAACCGGAGTGCGTGCCGTTCCTTGCTAGGTTCTCATCCCAAAGCCTTCTTGGCTAGTCATAAGGAAACTTGCCCGCGTGTTGCAAGGAAAGTCCGTGTTTTGGATGATCAGTGCTTCATGAAAAGCACTGTGGTCGCCAACTTTCTCAACCCTGCAGGAATACCCGGGGAGGAACGGAGACTTTGCCCAAAGAAACAGAGTGCTTGCAATGCCTTGCTAGGAGCACATCCAGCACAGGACTTTTATCTATGGCGAATGTCAGCCGAGCGCCAGAGTCAAAGTAAGGTGCAGTGTTTCCACCAGCAGAGTCGCAGTCAGCAGTTTCAAAGAGGCCTTCCCCACTAAAGTGCTGTAAATGCGGGTGTGCCTTTCAAAGTCTGAGGATGCGAGCGTCTGCACCGTATTCCAAGGAAGGTCCCTGTGTACCAAAAGTGGCATCTGTGCCTGCTGAGCACCATCCAGCCACATGGGTCTTTGGACTCTACTGTTTTGTATGCAGGAGGCTGGGCAACAACGTTTTTCCTCCATGGGAGAGCTAGATTTGGAGAGCTTAGAGGAAGCCTGAAGAACACGTTGATACCGGGGCTTCTGGGCAATGCAAGGGGGCCTCATTTTGTAACCCTGAGCTGCTTTTGGAAAACCACCGTGCTTACACGGTGAGTTCTCGGACTTCATACCTGACCTCTTGCTCCCTGAAGCAGCACCAGGACTTTACCTCTAGAGGGAGAAATAGGCAGTCGTCCTCTGAAGGTGGCTAGGCCTTCGGGAGATGTACCATGACCTAGGCGAAACGAAGGCGTTCACTGGCTCGCGCAATTTACTTCAGGAGGAACACTGGCTTTCCAAAGCGCTTTCAGCGAAGAAGTACAGTATGTGACACGGGCCTCCTTTGGTTCCCGGAACGTCAACTACATGAGCTGTGTGGCAACCGTGAAAAGGAGGCCGGACGAGAAAAGCGAAATCTGTCCCGTTGGCAACCCGGAGAGCTGGGTGCTCAGAGCTGCCTGAAAAAGGGTCCTGTTGCCCGTCTTGTACTCACCGTAGGAGTTCCCGGGGAGGCAAAGTGAGGAAGAGTGAGTTTTCTCGCAAGAACGAGGGGGTGTGGGCAGTTCCTCGCTAGGAGCTCATCCCAAAGCCTTCTTGGCTAGTGGTTCGGAAACCTGCCCGCATGCTGCCAAAGGAAAGTCCTCGAGAGCCGTGAAAAGTGTTGGGAGTGCAGCTCTGTCTGAGAAGCCTTAGTGAAGGTACTGCTTTAACACTGGTAGGCCTCTCAGGACTGCAGGGTCTCTCGCGCCTGGACCCAGGTCATGGAAGAACACGGTGTACCCAAAGTGTCAACTGCGGCTTCTGAGTGAGCTCCAGCCACATGGGTCGTTGGCCTCCACTCTGTGCATGCAGAGGGCAGGGCAACACACGGCCTGCTCCGGCGGAGAGCCAGACCTCCACCTCTGGAAACCAGTCTTGGTAACAGAGTGGGGGCCGGTGTCATGAGCAATGCATGTCACACTCCCGGCTTAGATATTAGCTGCCCTGAATCCTATCCGGAGAGTAACATTGATTGTATGAACTCAAAGCTGACGACCCTTCACCTCGAGCAGAAATGTGACTTTACAACCAGTCTGATATGATGGACCCCTCTCCCGAAGCACTGCTGGGCGATTGAAAGTTCCAAAGTCGACATCGCCTGACTGAAGCACTGTGGTGACTAGGCACGTCACCTCGCGCAGAACCTCTGCTTACAAAAGGGTCCTCACAGGAGCGCCTAGTGTGTCGCATGGCTCTCTCGTAGCTGGGCAGAAGGTGCTGCTCCACAGGCTGGCTTTGCACGTAGAAACTGGATCCTGAGGGCTAAAGCATTCTTTGCCCCTTTGGAAGCAGGAGGCTTGGGGCGAGAAAACTGAACGAAAGGCACGGGGTGGCGCCCATGTTGGACACCCTGCAGGAATTGCCCGGGAGGACGAGTGAGTTTTCTCGAAAGAAACAGTGCGCCTGCCGTTCCTTGCCAGGAGCTCGTGCAGCAGACTGCTTCAGCTAAGGCGAATGTCGACTGAGCGGCACACTCAAAGTAAGGGGCAGTGTTTCCATCAGCAAAGTTGGTGGTCACAAGTAGACCCGAGGCTTTCACCACTGAAGTGCTGTAATGCTGGTGTGCCTTTCACATATCTGAGGACGCTCACGTCTGCACCAGTTTCCGAGGAAAATCACTGTGTACCCAAAGTGTCATCTGTGCCTTCTGAGCAACCTCATGCCGCATGATGGTCTTTGGGCTCTACTGTTGGTATGCAGAAGGCCAGGCAGCAATGTGTTTCCTCCATCGGGGAGCCAGATAGCCACAGCATGGAAGAATCCTCAGGACGAGTTTTCTCCCTGGTCTTCTGGGCAATGCAAGGGGACCCCAGTTTGTAAACCTGAGCTGCACTGGAACAAACACCGCCATGGCAAGTGTTCTCAGAATTCATAGCTGACGTCTTCCCCTCGCATGCATCACGTCGACTTCAGATCCAGCTGGAGACATGTGCTCTCAGCCTTTGAAGACTGTCAGGCCTTTGCAAGATCCACGGTGATGTAGGTGAAACTAGATCATTCACTGGCTCACACCATTCACCTCAGGAGGACTCCTGCTTGCCAAAGTGTTTTCATGGAAGGGCACATGTGTGTGGCATGTCTCTTTCACCTGCTTGTGGACTTCAGGTACATGAGCTAGGTGTCAACCGTGAAAGTGGAGAGGGACGGGAACAGCACAATTTGCCCCAGTGACAAAGCAGAGAGATGTGTCCTCAGAGCTGCCTGAGAAACAGTCCTGTTGCCGGTCTTCTATTCACCCCAGGATTACCCTGAGAGGTAACCTGAGGCCGAGTGAATTTTCTTGGAAGAACCGGAGTGCGTGCCGTTCCTTGCTAGGTTCTCATCCCAAAGCCTTCTTGGCTAGTCATAAGGAAACTTGCCCGCGTGTTGCAAGGAAAGTCCGTGTTTTGGATGATCAGTGCTTCATGAAAAGCACTGTGGTCGCCAACTTTCTCAACCCTGCAGGAATACCCGGGGAGGAACGGAGACTTTGCCCAAAGAAACAGAGTGCTTGCAATGCCTTGCTAGGAGCACATCCAGCACAGGACTTTTATCTATGGCGAATGTCAGCCGAGCGCCAGAGTCAAAGTAAGGTGCAGTGTTTCCACCAGCAGAGTCGCAGTCAGCAGTTTCAAAGAGGCCTTCCCCACTAAAGTGCTGTAAATGCGGGTGTGCCTTTCAAAGTCTGAGGATGCGAGCGTCTGCACCGTATTCCAAGGAAGGTCCCTGTGTACCAAAAGTGGCATCTGTGCCTGCTGAGCACCATCCAGCCACATGGGTCTTTGGACTCTACTGTTTTGTATGCAGGAGGCTGGGCAACAACGTTTTTCCTCCATGGGAGAGCTAGATTTGGAGAGCTTAGAGGAAGCCTGAAGAACACGTTGATACCGGGGCTTCTGGGCAATGCAAGGGGGCCTCATTTTGTAACCCTGAGCTGCTTTTGGAAAACCACCGTGCTTACACGGTGAGTTCTCGGACTTCATACCTGACCTCTTGCTCCCTGAAGCAGCACCAGGACTTTACCTCTAGAGGGAGAAATAGGCAGTCGTCCTCTGAAGGTGGCTAGGCCTTCGGGAGATGTACCATGACCTAGGCGAAACGAAGGCGTTCACTGGCTCGCGCAATTTACTTCAGGAGGAACACTGGCTTTCCAAAGCGCTTTCAGCGAAGAAGTACAGTATGTGACACGGGCCTCCTTTGGTTCCCGGAACGTCAACTACATGAGCTGTGTGGCAACCGTGAAAAGGAGGCCGGACGAGAAAAGCGAAATCTGTCCCGTTGGCAACCCGGAGAGCTGGGTGCTCAGAGCTGCCTGAAAAAGGGTCCTGTTGCCCGTCTTGTACTCACCGTAGGAGTTCCCGGGGAGGCAAAGTGAGGAAGAGTGAGTTTTCTCGCAAGAACGAGGGGGTGTGGGCAGTTCCTCGCTAGGAGCTCATCCCAAAGCCTTCTTGGCTAGTGGTTCGGAAACCTGCCCGCATGCTGCCAAAGGAAAGTCCTCGAGAGCCGTGAAAAGTGTTGGGAGTGCAGCTCTGTCTGAGAAGCCTTAGTGAAGGTACTGCTTTAACACTGGTAGGCCTCTCAGGACTGCAGGGTCTCTCGCGCCTGGACCCAGGTCATGGAAGAACACGGTGTACCCAAAGTGTCAACTGCGGCTTCTGAGTGAGCTCCAGCCACATGGGTCGTTGGCCTCCACTCTGTGCATGCAGAGGGCAGGGCAACACACGGCCTGCTCCGGCGGAGAGCCAGACCTCCACCTCTGGAAACCAGTCTTGGTAACAGAGTGGGGGCCGGTGTCATGAGCAATGCATGTCACACTCCCGGCTTAGATATTAGCTGCCCTGAATCATATCCGGAGAGTAACATTGATTGTATGAACTCAAAGCTGACGACCCTTCACCTCGAGCAGAAATGTGACTTTACAACCAGTCTGATATGATGGACCCCTCTCCCGAAGCACTGCTGGGCGATTGAAAGTTCCAAAGTCGACATCGCCTGACTGAAGCACTGTGGTGACTAGGCACGTCACCTCGCGCAGAACCTCTGCTTACAAAAGGGTCCTCACAGGAGCGCCTAGTGTGTCGCATGGCTCTCTCGTAGCTGGGCAGAAGGTGCTGCTCCACAGGCTGGCTTTGCACGTAGAAACTGGATCCTGAGGGCTAAAGCATTCTTTGCCCCTTTGGAAGCAGGAGGCTTGGGGCGAGAAAACTGAACGAAAGGCACGGGGTGGCGCCCATGTTGGACACCCTGCAGGAATTGCCCGGGAGGACGAGTGAGTTTTCTCGAAAGAAACAGTGCGCCTGCCGTTCCTTGCCAGGAGCTCGTGCAGCAGACTGCTTCAGCTAAGGCGAATGTCGACTGAGCGGCACACTCAAAGTAAGGGGCAGTGTTTCCATCAGCAAAGTTGGTGGTCACAAGTAGACCCGAGGCTTTCACCACTGAAGTGCTGTAATGCTGGTGTGCCTTTCACATATCTGAGGACGCTCACGTCTGCACCAGTTTCCGAGGAAAATCACTGTGTACCCAAAGTGTCATCTGTGCCTTCTGAGCAACCTCATGCCGCATGATGGTCTTTGGGCTCTACTGTTGGTATGCAGAAGGCCAGGCAGCAATGTGTTTCCTCCATCGGGGAGCCAGATAGCCACAGCATGGAAGAATCCTCAGGACGAGTTTTCTCCCTGGTCTTCTGGGCAATGCAAGGGGACCCCAGTTTGTAAACCTGAGCTGCACTGGAACAAACACCGCCATGGCAAGTGTTCTCAGAATTCATAGCTGACGTCTTCCCCTCGCATGCATCACGTCGACTTCAGATCCAGCTGGAGACATGTGCTCTCAGCCTTTGAAGACTGTCAGGCCTTTGCAAGATCCACGGTGATGTAGGTGAAACTAGATCATTCACTGGCTCACACCATTCACCTCAGGAGGACTCCTGCTTGCCAAAGTGTTTTCATGGAAGGGCACATGTGTGTGGCATGTCTCTTTCACCTGCTTGTGGACTTCAGGTACATGAGCTAGGTGTCAACCGTGAAAGTGGAGAGGGACGGGAACAGCACAATTTGCCCCAGTGACAAAGCAGAGAGATGTGTCCTCAGAGCTGCCTGAGAAACAGTCCTGTTGCCGGTCTTCTATTCACCCCAGGATTACCCTGAGAGGTAACCTGAGGCCGAGTGAATTTTCTTGGAAGAACCGGAGTGCGTGCCGTTCCTTGCTAGGTTCTCATCCCAAAGCCTTCTTGGCTAGTCATAAGGAAACTTGCCCGCGTGTTGCAAGGAAAGTCCGTGTTTTGGATGATCAGTGCTTCATGAAAAGCACTGTGGTCGCCAACTTTCTCAACCCTGCAGGAATACCCGGGGAGGAACGGAGACTTTGCCCAAAGAAACAGAGTGCTTGCAATGCCTTGCTAGGAGCACATCCAGCACAGGACTTTTATCTATGGCGAATGTCAGCCGAGCGCCAGAGTCAAAGTAAGGTGCAGTGTTTCCACCAGCAGAGTCGCAGTCAGCAGTTTCAAAGAGGCCTTCCCCACTAAAGTGCTGTAAATGCGGGTGTGCCTTTCAAAGTCTGAGGATGCGAGCGTCTGCACCGTATTCCAAGGAAGGTCCCTGTGTACCAAAAGTGGCATCTGTGCCTGCTGAGCACCATCCAGCCACATGGGTCTTTGGACTCTACTGTTTTGTATGCAGGAGGCTGGGCAACAACGTTTTTCCTCCATGGGAGAGCTAGATTTGGAGAGCTTAGAGGAAGCCTGAAGAACACGTTGATACCGGGGCTTCTGGGCAATGCAAGGGGGCCTCATTTTGTAACCCTGAGCTGCTTTTGGAAAACCACCGTGCTTACACGGTGAGTTCTCGGACTTCATACCTGACCTCTTGCTCCCTGAAGCAGCACCAGGACTTTACCTCTAGAGGGAGAAATAGGCAGTCGTCCTCTGAAGGTGGCTAGGCCTTCGGGAGATGTACCATGACCTAGGCGAAACGAAGGCGTTCACTGGCTCGCGCAATTTACTTCAGGAGGAACACTGGCTTTCCAAAGCGCTTTCAGCGAAGAAGTACAGTATGTGACACGGGCCTCCTTTGGTTCCCGGAACGTCAACTACATGAGCTGTGTGGCAACCGTGAAAAGGAGGCCGGACGAGAAAAGCGAAATCTGTCCCGTTGGCAACCCGGAGAGCTGGGTGCTCAGAGCTGCCTGAAAAAGGGTCCTGTTGCCCGTCTTGTACTCACCGTAGGAGTTCCCGGGGAGGCAAAGTGAGGAAGAGTGAGTTTTCTCGCAAGAACGAGGGGGTGTGGGCAGTTCCTCGCTAGGAGCTCATCCCAAAGCCTTCTTGGCTAGTGGTTCGGAAACCTGCCCGCATGCTGCCAAAGGAAAGTCCTCGAGAGCCGTGAAAAGTGTTGGGAGTGCAGCTCTGTCTGAGAAGCCTTAGTGAAGGTACTGCTTTAACACTGGTAGGCCTCTCAGGACTGCAGGGTCTCTCGCGCCTGGACCCAGGTCATGGAAGAACACGGTGTACCCAAAGTGTCAACTGCGGCTTCTGAGTGAGCTCCAGCCACATGGGTCGTTGGCCTCCACTCTGTGCATGCAGAGGGCAGGGCAACACACGGCCTGCTCCGGCGGAGAGCCAGACCTCCACCTCTGGAAACCAGTCTTGGTAACAGAGTGGGGGCCGGTGTCATGAGCAATGCATGTCACACTCCCGGCTTAGATATTAGCTGCCCTGAATCCTATCCGGAGAGTAACATTGATTGTATGAACTCAAAGCTGACGACCCTTCACCTCGAGCAGAAATGTGACTTTACAACCAGTCTGATATGATGGACCCCTCTCCCGAAGCACTGCTGGGCGATTGAAAGTTCCAAAGTCGACATCGCCTGACTGAAGCACTGTGGTGACTAGGCACGTCACCTCGCGCAGAACCTCTGCTTACAAAAGGGTCCTCACAGGAGCGCCTAGTGTGTCGCATGGCTCTCTCGTAGCTGGGCAGAAGGTGCTGCTCCACAGGCTGGCTTTGCACGTAGAAACTGGATCCTGAGGGCTAAAGCATTCTTTGCCCCTTTGGAAGCAGGAGGCTTGGGGCGAGAAAACTGAACGAAAGGCACGGGGTGGCGCCCATGTTGGACACCCTGCAGGAATTGCCCGGGAGGACGAGTGAGTTTTCTCGAAAGAAACAGTGCGCCTGCCGTTCCTTGCCAGGAGCTCGTGCAGCAGACTGCTTCAGCTAAGGCGAATGTCGACTGAGCGGCACACTCAAAGTAAGGGGCAGTGTTTCCATCAGCAAAGTTGGTGGTCACAAGTAGACCCGAGGCTTTCACCACTGAAGTGCTGTAATGCTGGTGTGCCTTTCACATATCTGAGGACGCTCACGTCTGCACCAGTTTCCGAGGAAAATCACTGTGTACCCAAAGTGTCATCTGTGCCTTCTGAGCAACCTCATGCCGCATGATGGTCTTTGGGCTCTACTGTTGGTATGCAGAAGGCCAGGCAGCAATGTGTTTCCTCCATCGGGGAGCCAGATAGCCACAGCATGGAAGAATCCTCAGGACGAGTTTTCTCCCTGGTCTTCTGGGCAATGCAAGGGGACCCCAGTTTGTAAACCTGAGCTGCACTGGAACAAACACCGCCATGGCAAGTGTTCTCAGAATTCATAGCTGACGTCTTCCCCTCGCATGCATCACGTCGACTTCAGATCCAGCTGGAGACATGTGCTCTCAGCCTTTGAAGACTGTCAGGCCTTTGCAAGATCCACGGTGATGTAGGTGAAACTAGATCATTCACTGGCTCACACCATTCACCTCAGGAGGACTCCTGCTTGCCAAAGTGTTTTCATGGAAGGGCACATGTGTGTGGCATGTCTCTTTCACCTGCTTGTGGACTTCAGGTACATGAGCTAGGTGTCAACCGTGAAAGTGGAGAGGGACGGGAACAGCACAATTTGCCCCAGTGACAAAGCAGAGAGATGTGTCCTCAGAGCTGCCTGAGAAACAGTCCTGTTGCCGGTCTTCTATTCACCCCAGGATTACCCTGAGAGGTAACCTGAGGCCGAGTGAATTTTCTTGGAAGAACCGGAGTGCGTGCCGTTCCTTGCTAGGTTCTCATCCCAAAGCCTTCTTGGCTAGTCATAAGGAAACTTGCCCGCGTGTTGCAAGGAAAGTCCGTGTTTTGGATGATCAGTGCTTCATGAAAAGCACTGTGGTCGCCAACTTTCTCAACCCTGCAGGAATACCCGGGGAGGAACGGAGACTTTGCCCAAAGAAACAGAGTGCTTGCAATGCCTTGCTAGGAGCACATCCAGCACAGGACTTTTATCTATGGCGAATGTCAGCCGAGCGCCAGAGTCAAAGTAAGGTGCAGTGTTTCCACCAGCAGAGTCGCAGTCAGCAGTTTCAAAGAGGCCTTCCCCACTAAAGTGCTGTAAATGCGGGTGTGCCTTTCAAAGTCTGAGGATGCGAGCGTCTGCACCGTATTCCAAGGAAGGTCCCTGTGTACCAAAAGTGGCATCTGTGCCTGCTGAGCACCATCCAGCCACATGGGTCTTTGGACTCTACTGTTTTGTATGCAGGAGGCTGGGCAACAACGTTTTTCCTCCATGGGAGAGCTAGATTTGGAGAGCTTAGAGGAAGCCTGAAGAACACGTTGATACCGGGGCTTCTGGGCAATGCAAGGGGGCCTCATTTTGTAACCCTGAGCTGCTTTTGGAAAACCACCGTGCTTACACGGTGAGTTCTCGGACTTCATACCTGACCTCTTGCTCCCTGAAGCAGCACCAGGACTTTACCTCTAGAGGGAGAAATAGGCAGTCGTCCTCTGAAGGTGGCTAGGCCTTCGGGAGATGTACCATGACCTAGGCGAAACGAAGGCGTTCACTGGCTCGCGCAATTTACTTCAGGAGGAACACTGGCTTTCCAAAGCGCTTTCAGCGAAGAAGTACAGTATGTGACACGGGCCTCCTTTGGTTCCCGGAACGTCAACTACATGAGCTGTGTGGCAACCGTGAAAAGGAGGCCGGACGAG